>NC_091580.1:8401802-8404302 GCF_042767895.1 Penaeus vannamei | reverse complement strand
TTGAAATGACATTGCCTTGATTGAATAGCACTAATCACTGCAGTGTCATTAGTGTGACCAAATAATGACCAGTACAGTGAGGCTAGTGTGGTTCAGACCCGCCATTAAACAATTCACAGCAGAGGTTAAAGGTGGTGGAGTGTTCACTGTTGTTGTCCCTCTCTCTCTCTCCTCTCTTTTTCTCTTCTTATATCATGCTCCCACCTTCCCTTGCTCTCTCTATCTCTCTCTATCTATATATCTATCTCTTTCTGTCTGTCTATCTTCATTTCTCTTTCTCTCTTCTTCACTTCCCGTTCTCTCTTATTCTGTCCTTACTGTACCTCACCTCTTTCTCTCTCTTTTTCCTCTCACTCCATCTCCCTCTCGTTTCCTCTTTCTCTCCGCCACTCCCTTCCCCTCTTCTTCCTCTCACCTCTCTCTCATACTCAATGCTCTCTCTCTCTCTCTCTCTCTCTCTCTCTCTCTCTCTCTCTCTCTCTCTCTCTCTCTCTCTCTCTCTCTCTCTCGTCCCTCTCCTTCGCCGCCTTCTCCGTATAGTCACAGCCCGACGGTCTATATCTGTAAGTCCTTCGTACATTTCCACGGACACGGCCAAGGACCAGGAACCCTATACGGGCAGCAGGGGGCCACGCAGCTACCAGGCGGGCCCCCCATAGACAAAGGCCTAAATACTGCCGCAATCCCGACCAAGGTGCCAGGGAGGAGAGAGGTTGCAACACGCTCTGCGCACTCCCTCTCCCTCGCCTAAAGTAACCTTAATGGCCACTGAACTCGAACCATCATCAATCAACCACGACGTCTACCATGCGGTCACCACGAAAATCGTAGGCAAGAATAACCACAAAACCAGCAGACCACGTACCATTGCCTCATACCATTGGCATCTGAAAAAAACCTTTATTGTTCTCGTTCAGATCCGCTAGAGAAGGTGATCATTAGAAGACGGGGGGAAGGCGATTCATCAAAACGGGATGTTGTCCTAGCAGGAGTAGCAGGGGCGAGCGTTCCTCCGGGCGGGGAAGGCGGGGGTTAAGGGAGAAGGTCCGGCCGACTACGTGTTTCGAGCTGACCCACATAGGCGGCGCGGCGTCCTGGGCAGCGGGAGCCTAGCGTGCCGCCAGAAATACTCTCAGCGCCGCGACCAACACGCCGAGAACCAGACCTTAATTGTTTGTTTATACCCAACGCTGCTGGACAACCGGCCGCCTCACCCGGACATGCTCGGGGGTCCGGCTCACCTCATGTCCCTAGCGATTGGGTCATCTCGAACATGAAATGCTAATTTGCGAAACTGCATTCACACAACATTACAAGTGAACTTTCATAACAGCCATAATCTTGCATTCTTATGTTCTACACCAAGAAAAAAATATAACAACAAAACGGCCGCATTTAGTACGGGACACATTAAACATTTGTAGAAATCTCTTTCTTCGCTTTACATCAAAATGAAATCAACTGCGCGATAAAATTCAGGCCGGAGTTTTCCCGGCGTTCGGGAACACAAACCCGTGCACACGTGCGGCCATCCAACGAGCGATATTCCGAGTCAGATTGGAATATAAAATGACAAAACGAGTTCAGCTGAAACGGCAGCAAGTTCGCCTTTCAGAGAACCCCTTTAATCCATTTCACCATCTACAATCTATCTTTTGGACTATCGCATTGACTTTCATGTATTTCCAATCGTGTTATCTGGTTCCTTCTGCCATTATAATTTCCTTCCCTGTAATGATATTTCTTCCTTTGTGATAATGATTCTTCTCCTGCAATGACCGTTCTCTTATGGCTAATATTGCCCTGTAATAGCAACTCTTCCCTTTCATAAGAACTCCTTTCTATTGACAATTCCTCCCCTCTCAAAATAACTCTCCCCTTGTAGCGACAACCCTTCCTCCATAATAACATCTCTCCCGCTGCAACAACAGTGCCGCTCCTTTCGCAACAACCCTCCCGACGCCACAACACAACCCCGGCCACGAGGGCAACGGAGGCGCCAGGCCACGCCCCCCGACCGCCCCTTCCTCAGGCGCCCCCGGAAGAGCCGATGCACCGAGGCCGCCATTAGCGCCGCCGCCACAGATTAGCCGTAAGGTGGCTTTGACGACGACCTGGTTTCCGCGACGCATCCTGCCGATCGATTCCGCGAGGTCTCCAAACTTACCCGCATGTCCGAGGGGTAAATTTGCAACAAGCCGGTCAGAGAGAGCCGGCGTAAAAATAATGGCGAATCCCCGGGGCTTTTGGGAATTCTATAGAAACCTAGTTAGCAAAAGTCTGTGGGACGGGAACAATAGATTCGCATACAAGCTTGGTGGAGATAACGATTGGCGTGTGCGTGTGTGCGTCTGCTTGTTCGTGCGTGTGTTGCCCGGTTTCTTATCTACCAAATCGAAGAAATATAGCTTCTTTACATCTTCATTTCCTTATATTCTGTCCTTTCATAAATGTATATCATTTTGGGTGTTTATAACTCCAAGGCACACGCTTGAGTCTT
>NC_091580.1:8386802-8389302 GCF_042767895.1 Penaeus vannamei | reverse complement strand
TATTTGAAAGGTACCTTTCTCTTAATGTACACAGTCATTTATCTAACAAATCAACTATTTTGGCCAATGGCCATAAACTACGCTCCGTTTCAATCACCGAGACTACTAAAGCGGTATAATTCTTCAAAGAGAGCCCCCCTCCTGAGCAGAATTCCCTAATGACATTGGTGTTTTAGTACTTTGTAAGTGGAAGGCGGAAGCCAGCTAGATTTCGCGTCGAGAGATAAAAGCAGCGTCTCCCGTCCCGCGAACCGAGGGGCGCTGGATAACATCTTACCTTCCTCCTGTTCCTCGTCGGCCGCTTTCGCAAAATATTCGCCGTACTCGTCGACCATCTCAGGATCCGTTTCAGGGTCGTACTTCTGTCTCTTCATACGAGCCCGGAACTTCTGCACGGGCATCGTGACACTCTCTCTCCCGGCCCAGCGGTCACCTTAGAGCCCTCTGACCCAGGCCATGGTGGCTCCTCCGGCAGTACTTCCTGGTGGCTCTAGATCCCCCCTCAGGCCCTTCCTAGGGCTAGAACACGCAGGCAGACGGGTATGGCGGCCTGCGACACAGATTTTATCACTCCAATACCACTATTTCAATCGTCTTATCGATGACGATGATCACTCGCGACAGGGCCGCAAAGGGGATAGATCAGGCCACAAAAAATACAAGACACTTTTCCTGTAATCTTCTATTTCTCACTAAACACTTCGCACTCTGCAGGGAACACTGCCGCAGCACCACGCAGCCCCGAGTAGAGGGACGTAAAAATATGGTCGCAGCCTCCCCCTCGTCACCACCGCGAGAGAAAGAGAGAGAGGGAGAGAGAGGCAGACAGAGACAGAGAGAGAGGGAGAGGAGAGCTTTCTCTAGAGCGGAGACACTCCCACGTCCCAGTGTTTTCCGCGGTGGGCCAGATGGGCGGGCTCGCTGGGCACCCCGGTAATGCCACACGCAAAGTAAGGGCCGCCTCCACACGTCCCTCCGTCGCAGTCGCACGCGCTCCTGGCGAGGGCTGACTTCCTCTCCCACCCGGGCGACGCCTCCACAGTACTTGCAGGTTATGAGTAATCGGGCTCGGCGTGAGTCGGGGGGCGCGAGGCTGCGGGGGCGGCGGTCCCGGGCCCTGTTATCAGTGATGGCGGCGGCCGTGGAGGAGGCGTTGACTAAGCCACCAACGCCACCGGTCGTAGGTCTCGGCCCAAGCCAACAATGGTCGAATTCCTGGCAAAAACGCAACAAACCCAACGAAAATAATCACTCTGTGAATGGTACAATTTGAAAACGAGACCTTGACTGTCTTATTCCCCTCCTCCCGACCGAGGGAACCTCAAAGGGCAAGGGGTGAGTGACAGTTCGGAAACATAACATGGAGGGGGGCAGGGGGAGGCAGGGGGAGGGGCTTTGGGCAGGGGGAGCCACTCACACGCATGACAGGGCCACACACACAGAAGATAGCGTTAGAATTCCGTCTATACGTCAGAGAAATAATAAGCGAACTGGCAACCATTTTCATATTTCTTCGCTCGTGTTTAAATCGTCGATATAAATTTGTAAACAGCTTCAGGATTGCTCAAGGTGAGATGTCCTTTTTTATGTCATCTATAATCACATTCAACCCCCCCCACCCCCGAAAACAACATGTAGAAAACATGTCAAGTAAAGCAACTCAACGTGACAAGCGACCGTGCCACAAACTACTTCACACCCTCATCTACTCGTTGAAGGAAATTGACCTTTATGAAGACGGAAAGCGCCTTCAGGGTCGGGGAACAACTCTATCAACAACGCCCAGTCATCAACAGCATCGAATCGGTCCTCGGCCCGGTGCGGGGGACCAACTTCGCCAGGAACGTGGGAAATATGTCTGAGGCCCCGCCTTGAGATCTCGGCCGCTGCCCGCTATATTTAGCGCTACACTGTGCATTCTACCCTAGTGCCCACCGCAGAAGGCCTCAGCCACCTGGAGTGTGCTGGCATCAAGCATGACTTCATACAGCTACCTGGAGGCTGAGTGTACATGGTAGAGATGGTGTGGTTGATGTTCAGCCCGAACAAGCGGGAGTGCATTGCCGTGAGCCGTGCAAGGGCGTCCTACCCGGCTGCTTAAAGGTAGCAGGGTGTATACAGTAAATTCCCAGCATCAAGCATGTGCAGTCACTTTCTGTATCTATTTCTCTCTCTCTCTCTCTCTCTCTCTCTCTCTCTCTCTCTCTCTCTCTCTCTCTCTCTCTCTCTCTCTCTCTCTCTCTCTCTCTCTCTCTCTCTCTCTCTCTCTCCACGCGACAATAAATCAAAACCATACAAGAGCGAAAGCAATCAAAGATACTAAGCGAATCAAAGAACCTCATAATATAAAATATGGCCCAAAAAAGCCAAAGAACCATATCATCGACTGAAAAAATCCCCCATAAACAACCAAAAGGCCGAAGAGGTTGAAGCATTAGCGAAAGGAGCTTCGGTGCAATTCAAAAGGCTATTTCAAGAAGGCGTGTGAGTGAGGAGAATG
>NC_091580.1:8341802-8369302 GCF_042767895.1 Penaeus vannamei | reverse complement strand
CACATTCACATTCTTTTAACTTTCGTACCTCCATATGAATACAAATTAACATCGTTTAAAATGCAATCGATGCCCACACCAACGCCGTCAGTAAAAACGTCTTAGTTAAAATGAACATGCACAGGCTTTTGTCTCCGGCCAGTCAAGCTCATGTCAACAGATTACTTTCCTTCACATACTCCTGCGGTTGCCAAAAAAATCAAACAGAAGAATGTAATGACGTGAGCCATACCTGGGAAACGAGATCAGCTAGCTCCACGCACAGGATTTCACCTCGTACCTGTAAGAGAAAGGCTTATTAGCGGTGTTTTTCAAGAACATTGCTGATTGCACTCGAGGTAAAGGAACTTGGTTGTGAAAAAATACAGGAAATAATATAAATGAAAATGAATGACTCCTTAAAGCAGAAAAAAAATGTGATTGGCCCGTTCTGGATTTAAAAAAAAAGGTCAGTTACACCTCTCTCGTTCTGGAGTAAATAATTTTAATCCTTACCTATTTCAACTGAGAAGAAAGTGATATCCTATTAGACTGCATATTCAGCTACTGCATATAAGGATAGGCAAAAAGAATGTGAAAATTTGTACAGAAAGTAGAAAATAATACATGAGGGCAGACACCAACGACTCATACATCACACATTTCCTTAAAAAGAGTTGATTCTTGAAGCTACCACCCCCTAAAAAATAAGGAAAGATGGAGGCCAAGTCTTAACTATCTAAATAGTTGGTTGATGGTTCAAAGCTTCGGCCATTTATGTTCGTGAAGTCTCTAAAAGGGTGATAAAACATGCAGTTTCTTTCCTTCAAAGACTTATCTCATGACAAACTTTTAATCTCTTTTATAGCATCTCCACTCGTTCGATTTGAACATAAAAAACTACAAGATCGACAGATAATTATCAGGATTAAGTAATTAAAAACGGTGGTTATAAGTACTGGTGATTATAACATTAACAGCGAAAACTAAGCTGCTGCTAATGTCAGTTATGGCGATGGTGATAATGATGATGGTGATATAATTTTCTTATCACCTCTTCGTCTTTATGATTGTTATCATTATCATGATTACCGCCATTTTCATCATTATTACAATTAGTATGGCTATTATCATCATTATTATCATTATATTTTTACCATTATCATTACTCTTTTTATCATTATCATCGCTCCCATTAATTTTTGTTAGTCATAACAATTATCATATCGCTGTTTTCATTGTTTTTATCATTATCGTTATCAATCAAAGTCAGAGTTGGCCCCATATCTAAGTGGACGTTGGGGCCTCGTCCGTAGAGGAACAAACGCACTAAGCAGCGGGAGGATGCGGTAGGGAAGGGTCAGTTCCTTTCCGCCCCGACTTTGACCCAAGCTTGCTCAGGTCAGCATACCAGTACTCACTCATGACCCAGAACCTTCCGACTGCAAAGCCAGCGTTCTACCTCTTAGTATTATCGACATTACCATCGTCATCACTATTATTGTTCATGCTTATTCTCATTATTGCTTTTGTAATCATCACTATGGTTATTATTTCCATTATCATTGTTAATTATCATTCTCATCATTACCACCATTGTTATTACCATTACTAGTAAATTTAGCGTTACCATTATTATTAGGTCTTTATTACTGTGATCATTATTGTTATTATTATTGTAATTAGTACTATTGCCTTTACTATTATTATCATTATTGTTATTTTATAATCAGTGGTAGTAGCAGCAGTAGTATTGGTATCAGTTATTAATATTACCAAGACAATAACTAATAATGATAATAATAATGGAATGAAGCTTAAGCAAATAACCAAACTCCCCAGCCCTTCGTAATTCAGTGAATGAATTTTAAAAAAGTGATAAGAAACGAAGATGAGAGAGCGGAAGAGAGAAAGAGAGAGAAAGAAAAAAAAATGGTCGACCCGCCAGAATGTACGGAGACAACGCACCTTTTTAGCGCCGGATTTAGGAACGAATTCACGCGAACGACTCGTAAAAACGGCATCAGTGAACTCAACATGCCCTCGCCGCCTCGTTTCTCAAGTGCTTTGCCGACATTACCCTCTTCTTCCTCCACCTCCCCTTTTTTTCTTCTTCTACTTCTCCTCTTCCTTCTACTACTTCTTCTCTCATCTCCTCCTCCTCCTCCTTTTTCTTCATCTTCCCTCTCCTCTTCCTCCTCTTTCTCTCACTGCCGCGTCGGGAAATTTCGAAGGAGGACTCGGGAGCTCGAGGAAGGGGGGAGGGGGGTCTGTGCGCATATGTGGAAGGAGGTGAGATTGAGGGAGGGAGGGAGGGAAGGAGGGGATGGAGAGGGAGGGAGGGTAAAATTAAAAGGATAGGAGAAGGGAGATGGGAACTGGAAATACGGAAGGAGAGGGAAGGAAAATAATGGTAAAGGGATAAGAGAAAGCGGGAGCTAGAGAGAGAGAGAGAGAGAGAGAGAGAGAGAGAGAGAGAGAGAGAGAGAGAGAGAGAGAGAGAGAGAGAGAGAGAGAGAGAGAGAGAGAGAGAGCACCACACAGCTAAACAACCATTTCCCATGATGACTAAACAAGGTCAATACGTGTCCGCAGGCGCATGTATCAGTTGGAAACACCATACCACATAATACTCCTTTCTACACTGACACCCTGAAGCCAAAAATAAAACGTTCTTTTTATAGCGCATCGCAGTCCAAAGTAAAAATAGAGGACACAAAATGCAAAAAAATATGCTTGGCAATCTTTGTAACTTGAGTTTTATTCACTCAACACCCAAAAATAGAATCTGGTGTGAAAGAGGAAAACCAGCGATAAAACAGGGGGCAGAGGCGAGAAGAGGTAGGGAGGGGGGGAAAGGGATAGATGGTGGTGAGAGGGAGAGGGAGGGAGATGAATGGGAGAGGGAGCTGGAAGAAGGTGAGAGAGAGAGGTGTGTGTATGTGTGTATGTGTGTGTGCGTACGTAGAGAGAGAGAGAGAGAGAGAGAGAGAGAGAGAGAGAGAGAGAGAGAGAGAGAGAGAGAGAGAGAGAGAGAGAGAGAGAGAGAGAGAGAGAGAGAGAGAGAGAGAAACGAAAAGCCAGACAGACGACAGAGAAAGAGACACGTGCAGATAAACAGACCAGTGACATACAGTAACGAAACCCAATAATAAGGTCCTCACGGATAGGCACAGACACAACGAAAACAATCGGGGCAAAGCTTAATCAACAAGCTATCAACCGCATCTCCGAAATAGCTTCCTTAGCAGCTAATGCAACGTGAGCAAGAAAAAACAAATTGGAATATGATTGCTAATACGGACCGCACCGGATGATCCCCATTTCGACGACGGGGCGGATGATGATGGCGACCGAACCAGCTCCGGCTTTGCTCGGCGGTGTCATTCGAGTCGAAGCGGTTTCGAACGTTTTTACTCGGAGATGAGGATTTATGTTTATACATGGGCGTTGGGAAAGGGAGGGAGAGGGAGAGGGAGAGGGAGAGGGAGAGGGAGAGGGAGAGAGAGAGGGAGAGGGAGAGGGAGAGGGAGGGGGGAGGGGGAGGGGAGAGAGAGAGAGAGAGAGAGAGAGAGAGAGAGAGAGAGAGAGAGAGAGAGAGAGAGAGAGAGAGAGAGAGAGAGAGAGAGAGAGAGAGAGAGAAAAGAGAGAAAGAGAAAGAGAGAGAGAGAGAGAGAGAGAGAGAGAGAGAGAGGTAGAGAGGGAGAGGGAGAGAGGGAGAGGAGAGGGAGAGGGAGAGAGAGAGAGAGAGAGAGAGAGAGAGAGAGATAGAGACAGAGAGAGAGAGAGAGAGATAGAGAGAGAGAGAGAGAGAGAGAGAGAGAGAGAGAGTAGAGGCGAGGAAATAAATTCAACCACATTGATCGCCCTAAATACTAAATATACTTAAAAACCTCTAAGCAACCACATTCTACTTATGCTATTGCAATATAGGCTTATCCATAACTCGCCCAAACCTCAAAACGACAACCATGGAATTAAAATAAAGAAAATAACTTCCCATCTTCAGAATCCCAGCGCAGGATGAATACGAATTTAATCCCGAATATCCAATGTCGGATTGCAGGATACCGGAGTCTTATTAAATCATGCCCCGGTTGCTCTACTTCCCTAACCTATTCTGGCTCCCTTTACAGCGGATTCAACGAGTCTGTACCTTGGTTTTACATATTTTTTTCTAAGGGGGTCACTGGATGATCATTCTCTAAGGTGGCTCTGCATTAATATTTGTGTAGAATCCATCCACGAGTTCTGAATCTATTTCTATATCTACCTATATTCCATCAGTCATATCTTCTTATAGCCATTTACATTAGTCATTTAGTCTTACTCTATTTCACGAATAAGGTCATTTATTTGTCCTGACTTGACGAATGAATAAAAGATTCGATGAACGTGTTAGATAGGCCTATATAAGATACCGACCAAGAATAATACGCATTTGTCTTAGTACAGAAATAACGTCAATAGAAATGAATTGAATTCTATTTCCTTAAAATGAATATACAACGCCCACACACCTCAACTGAAATCGCCTTTTTGTGCTATAAATACAGGGTGAACTCAAACAAAAAACGTACTTACTTTTAAAAGGTTGTCTAAAAATAGTGCGCGGTAAAGTAAGACAGGGGCTAATCACTGTCAGGTTCAAGGTCACAGATATAATTGTCATGTATTAATGTACCTTTTTTTTTTACTGGCTATATATTTCCATGATTTGATCTTTCACAATTGCTGCACCCGTATCTTCCCTTTTTTCGAAACAGGAACGGGCTTTATTCCAATAACTAAAATAACATCTGGAATATAAAGTATCCTTTTCCACATTCCATATTAAATTCAAGAAACATTACGGCACCATCTGCAACTCCGAATAACAACGTTCAGAACGCAATATATCAAAGAACATCGGACAAACAGATCAACCTTGCACCGAGGCAACGTAAACACTGAGCGCCAAAGAGAGGTTTCAGCCAATCATACAACGGTTTACAAGGCTCTTTGGGAAGGAGGATATCTCAGCCAATCACAAACCCTGACAGATGACAAGAGAGGGTAAAAGAGTCAAATCTTTAACCAATCACCATGAAGCGCTGACGTGGTGGGAGCTTTGAAGTTCTTGCAACGGTTTTTGTTTTGATACCAACTATATATGTTTTGTTAGTGTGAATAAACTGTCATTTTTGAATATCTAATGCATGTCATTATTTTTCTTCTTGTATTTCAAAACCTACATTGTCTATTTTATTTTCCCAGAAGCATTAAAAAAAACGTGACCGATACGAACCTTAGCCACAGACAATTATTATGAAAAAATACTTGTAATACATTACATGCATTAACTGGCATCTAACACCCCCACTAAATGGTATCATTACCATAGAATAAGCATAGAAATGCAATTTAACATAGAAATGAGACCTTTGAGGGAACTATATGCTCCTAAAACGTATCCTAAATTTGCATTTAACTTTTTATAAAAGCCGTTGGGCGGTCCTAATGCAGGTTAACATGGGGGATTTGCATCTCACAATACGATTCATTCTACTTATTGCTGATTTCTTTGGCGGATTCGCTCCCCATTTTACGTGAACTTGGCAACGAGCTCACTATTTGTATAATGATTCCAGTGATTCTGTTATTCATATCAAGTAGAGGATTTTAGTACAGGAAATATATTGATGAGCGTGATACAGCATTATCGATATGGATGGTGATAACGGAGCCAGAAAAAAACAAGAAATAACGATTACGGTAATACGATAACTGAAACATTATCATTAACATAATTTTCTTTTTGCTATTAATCATAGCGATAGTGAAGATAATAACATCAATAACATTAACGATGATGTGATTGGTGATGACGATATGACGATGATGAAGAAGGCGACAATGACGATGACAATGGCGATGATGATGATGATGATGGTGAGTATAATGAGAATCAAACTAAGAATAATTAAAAAAATAATAACAATACCAACAACAACAATAATAACAATGATTATCATAACAGTAACAACAAAGATAGAACTAATAATACCAGCAATAAAGATAACAATACCAGCAACAGTAATAATAACAGCAACAATAAGAACAACAAAGTATAATAAAAAAACTATCAACAACGATAATAATAACAATAACAACACTAATAGCCCTCAGCTGAGTACTAGAACGGCATTCGAACGCTATCTTTTATTCAAGTTGCATCGAACTTTTCACATAATAATGATTTGCGTTGCGCATCACCGGACCAGCGCTCATTTGTTTTTCCGGCGCTGCGCTATATTAGCAAAGTCCAGTCCATGTCAAATTTGATAGAACTGAAGAGTCTGCTACAAATTGCCTCGCTTTGCGAAATAACATTTTTCTGTTCCTCCCAACAATGTCATTCAGCATTCTTATTTGTCTGTTAGCGAATTAGCTTCATTGTGTCTGACTTGTCGGGGAGGAATGTGTAATATTTTTTTTTCTGTTAAACAGTCGCTGCCTTTCTACAGTGTGTGACGTGTCAGTTTTCGTGGAATAATGAGGTCTTTATAAAGCCTGTTCCTTCAAGAGTCATCTTTATCTTTATATATTTCCGTTTTGTTGAATTGCGAGTCGTATCCCATTATGATTTTCTTTTCTTTTCAGCAAGATTATTTCGAAACTGTATTCCGAAATGAGCTAAAATCAACTGAAATTCCAACTCAAACTATTAGAATGTACGTCTTTTCACAGTCCCAAATCCCTGAATACAAGCGCCAAGACACAGGAAGACACCAACCCTTACCTTCACCGTAAGTGATCTTGACTTCTGACACATGACACGCGAGGAAGCTGTTGTTACTCCCCAAGGCTTAAATACTGCGTCTCCAGACTTTCTTTATTGCTTCTTCTCGCGATCTGAACTTTCTTAATCACAACTGTCGTTAGCTAAATGACCTGCCGCTTCCTTTTCTTCTGATCTCGTTAATATTCATCAGAAGTGAAGATCAGGGACCGTCGGCGAAGATTTGGCGAGATGGCTCTTTCCCGCTCGCTCGCAACTGTTCCTTTACGACTGCAGACGCTCGTGTTGTAAAGGCGAATATAGGAGGCTAAGAAATCGCAATCTAGACTCTATTACAGTTGATATATGAGAGGCTTTGGGAGATTAGGTGTTTTTGTGAATGGAAGGATAGATTTCTGTTTGTGTGTGATGGCGGCACGGCCAGAAGCTGACTCATTCTTATAGAGTTGTCAGTAGGTTCAGAATCCTGTGTTTGAACCATCGTGAAGTTCATATTTAATGCAACAGTTAGGACAAATATATAGAGAAACATTAGGGTCATGTAAATCTAAAAGGATTTCTTGATTTCTGAGTATAACTGCCGATTTAACTAGATGTCTAAGGTAATCTAAGGTAAAGCATTAAATTACAATAGTATTACCGGACGTGGCTCGGAATTTATAGCATCATAGAAAACGTACCTGCGTGACCGTTGTTTTTCAAACGAATTTCCATTGAGTCATCTGACTAGTGAATGATTCTATAGATAGATTTCCAACGCCTTATTCGGCACAGTTCACTCTGATTTTCAAGATATAAATGTGGAGATTCCTACCCAGAATAGGGGAATGAGAGTTCTTTCCTGTGATCAGTGTTAATGACTGAAAATAGCCTCATTTACACACACACACACACACACACACACACACACACACACACACACAAACACACACACATACACATACACACACACACACACACACACACACACACACACACACACACACACACACACACACACACATATCTATATATATATATATATATATATATATATATATATATATATATATATATATATATATACACACAGATATGCACACACACTCACGCATTCCCAGCTATTATCCTATGCATTTCCCCATCAACGCGTAAGCCAAGCGTAAACAAATGTAAAAGGCCCGTGAATCACGGTCTGGCAACCCTCGGCGTGATACCAGACCGGAAGGAAACCCAGTCATACCAACGCCACGTCACACGCATTCATCAGCCTTTACCTATTCTTAGTGGTCTAATCATCGCAAGAAAAAGGGCCAAAAATAAAAATAAACAAGCGAAATGTGGGGGAGAGAGAGAAGGAAAAAAAGAAGGATGTTTATTTTTTAACGGGCAGCACAACGGTTCCGAAAATAACTATTCTACCTGAATGGGAGCTTCCTTTTTCCCCTTATCTTACGTTAACTTATATTCAGGGATGATATAGGCTTTTTCGACCATTGTAAAATTCTTAGACCTTCCCTATTTTATCCCTTATGAGCTACGCGAAGAACAGTAATATAAATTTCCCCGTCCGACAAGGCAATTATCATAACTCATTTTTAAAGGGTGCACATTTCTAGGCCATTTGCATAACCGCGCTTCAGTTTAAATTCCCCAAATGACTTTATTCGCCAGCGCGGAAACTCAAGGTGTGGCATTCGCAGCGACGACGGAAAGGTCAGAACGAAGACACTGTGCCAACACTCCGTCAGCACAACGAAACCCAGAGGCGTGCGGCTGCAACACTGGCTGCGCGTCTTAATATGAAGTATATCGAAGTGTGGCGAATAAGAGCGAATATTCTTGACGGCTCGTCTCGCAAACTCGATTCTTAGAGATAAGATAACACCAAGAGCGTATCTCGCGGAGCCATCTCCACCAGGATTCTGCAGATACTATCGACACCAATCATGAAAATATCAAAACGTGATCTCTCCAGCCAGCATTTCGCCAGATGGTTACGCCTCGCTGGACGGCATCTTGCAACACGGAATGCGATGCGGATTTGGCCTCGGACGCCGGAGGGTCCGAACTCTACGGTCGACGCAACCCAAAGTTGGTTATCGAACTGCAACATCGGGGAACGGTACTGAACGGTACTGTAGTTAAACGGAAGAGTTACGGAGGAATGAATGGGAGTACAGTTCATTGTGTGAAAAATGCAGAAGGAGGCGGGGATGAGGATGAACACTTTCAAAAAATTCAAAATGAAAAGGATGCAATTGATCCGTTTTGAATAAGGTCATTTTAAAGATTTGTTGGACAATCGCCGATTACATCCCCCCTTGCACTGGGAAGTGATTCAGTCTCATTTATGTTTTTGTCTACATAAGCCTTTAGAAGAGTAAAAGAAAAAAAACTGATTCATATTATTCAAAACTTTCAAAAGGCAGCGATAACGTAGCAGGAAAAATGAAACTTTACCACCAGAATTGACAATGAGAGTGACTCTGATGATAATCCAATGTAATATTTCATAATACTTCAGCGTTTACTGCTTGTCTTTGTGAGGTCTCTTAAAACACTCCGTGATCCGTGATGCAGCGCTACAACCACACGGCGTATTAGATGGGTCTCATTATTATTTTGAATTTGAAAGGAGTCTTAGCATTTACTTTGCACTTGAAAGGAATACTTATTGATCGCAAAATGCAGTGGATAAAAATCAACTAAAAACCGCATCATCATCTTCCAAGATTAATTTATATACGTCGTAGTGTGAACAAAAGCGTAAAGAATATATAACGAAGAGCTAAATTTACTCATCAGCCTAGCTATAATGTATTGTAGATCAAGATTACCAACCGATCCTGAAAGAATACTACATAATATCAGGATATAACTACGATATAAATCAAAGTTACTAATCGATACTGTAAAAAAAACACAACACAAACATAAACATACATAATGCCATGTGTAAACAACAATAACAACAACAAAAAAACAAACATTTTCTGACTCCTGGACCAAGGCAATAATAGTTCCCATTCGAAGGTCAGCGCTGATAAGTTCCAAACGACATCTTTATCTCCGCAGGCTCGGAGTCTTCAAGAACGCGTGGTCTTACAAGTGCTCTTCATTTCTCACTTCACTCACCTAGTACTTACTCTTCATTTCTCACTTCACTCACCTAGTACTTACTCTTCATTTCTCACTTCACTCACCTAGTACTTACTCTTCATTTCTCACTTCACTCACCTAGTACTTACTCTTCATTTCTCACTTCACTCACCTAGTACTTACTCTTCATTTCTCACTTCACTCACCTAGTACTTACTCTTCATTTCTCACTTCACTCACCTAGTACTTACTCTTCATTTCTCACTTCACTCACCTAGTACTTACTCTTCATTTCTCACTTCACTCACCTAGTACTTACTCTTCATTTCTCACTTCACTCACCTAGTACTTACTCTTCATTTCTCACTTCACTCACCTAGTACTTACTCTTCATTTTTCACTTCACTCACCTAGTACTTACTCTTCATTTCTCACTTCACTCACCTCGTACTTACTCTTCATTTTTCACCTCACTCACCTAGTACTTACTCTTCATTTCTCACTTCACTCACCTAGTACTTACTCTTCATTTCTCACTTCACTCACCTAGTACTTACTCTTCATTTCTCACTTCACTCACCTAGTACTTACTCTTCATTTCTCACTTCACTCACCTAGTACTTACTCTTCATTTCTCACTTCACTCACCTAGTACTTACTCTTCATTTCTCACTTCACTCACCTCGTACTTACTCTTCATTTCTCACTTCACTCACCTAGTACTTACTCTTCATTTCTCACTTCACTCACCTAGTACTTACTCTTCATTTCTCACTTCACTCACCTAGTACTTACTCTTCATTTCTCACTTCACTCACCTAGTACTTACTCTTCATTTCTCACTTCACTCACCTAGTACTTACTCTTCATTTCTCACTTCACTCACCTAGTACTTACTCTTCATTTCTCACTTCACTCACCTAGTACTTACTCTTCATTTCTCACTTCACTCACCTAGTACTTACTCTTCATTTCTCACTTCACTCACCTAGTACTTACTCTTCATTTTTCACTTCACTCACCTCGTACTTACTCTTCATTTCTCACTTCACTCACCTAGTACTTACTCTTCATTTCTCACTTCACTCACCTAGTACTTACTCTTCATTTTTCACTTCACTCACCTAGTTCTTACTCTTCATTTCTCACTTCACTCACCTAGTATTTACTCTTCATTTTTCACTTCACTCACCTAGTACTTACTCTTCATTTCTCACTTCACTCACCTAGTACTTACTCTTCATTTTTCACTTCACTCACCTAGTACTTACTCTTCATTTCTCACTTCACTCACCTAGTACTTACTCTTCATTTCTCACTTCACTCACCTAGTACTTACTCTTCATTTCTCACTTCACTCACCTAGTACTTACTCTTCATTTCTCACTTCACTCACCTAGTACTTACTCTTCATTTCTCACTTCACTCACCTAGTACTTACTCTTCATTTCTCACTTCACTCACCTAGTACTTACTCTTCATTTCTCACTTCACTCACCTAGTACTTACTCTTCATTTCTCACTTCACTCACCTAGTACTTACTCTTCATTTCTCACTTCACTCACCTAGTACTTACTCTTCATTTCTCACTTCACTCACCTAGTACTTACTCTATTTCTCACTTCACTCACCTAGTACTTACTCTTCATTTCTCACTTCACTCACCTAGTACTTACTCCATTTCTCACTTCACTCACCTAGTACTTACTCTTCATTTCTCACTTCACTCACCTAGTACTTACTCTTCATTTCTCACTTCACTCACCTAGTACTTACTCTTCATTTTTCACTTCACTCACCTAGTACTTACTCTTCATTTCTCACTTCACTCACCTAGTACTTACTCTTCATTTCTCACTTCACTCACCTAGTACTTACTCTTCATTTCTCACTTCACTCACCTAGTACTTACTCTTCATTTCTCACTTCACTCACCTAGTACTTACTCTTCATTTCTCACTTCACTCACCTAGTACTTACTCTTCATTTCTCACTTCACTCACCTAGTACTTACTCTTCATTTCTCACTTCACTCACCTAGTACTTACTCTTCATTTCTCACTTCACTCACCTAGTACTTACTCTTCATTTCTCACTTCACTCACCTAGTACTTACTCTTCATTTCTCACTTCACTCACCTAGTACTTACTCTTCATTTCTCACTTCACTCACCTAGTACTTACTCTTCATTTCTCACTTCACTCACCTAGTACTTACTCTTCATTTCTCACTTCACTCACCTAGTACTTACTCTTCATTTCTCACTTCACTCACCTAGTACTTACTCTTCATTTCTCACTTCACTCACCTAGTACTTACTCTTCATTTCTCACTTCACTCACCTAGTACTTACTCTTCATTTCTCACTTCACTCACCTAGTACTTACTCTTCATTTCTCACTTCACTCACCTAGTACTTACTCTTCATTTCTCACTTCACTCACCTAGTACTTACTCTTCATTTCTCACTTCACTCACCTAGTACTTACTCTTCATTTCTCACTTCACTCACCTAGTACTTACTCTTCATTTCTCACTTCACTCACCTAGTACTTACTCTTCATTTCTCACTTCACTCACCTAGTACTTACTCTTCATTTCTCACTTCACTCACCTAGTACTTACTCTTCATTTCTCACTTCACTCACCTAGTACTTACTCTTCATTTCTCACTTCACTCACCTAGTACTTACTCTTCATTTCTCACTTCACTCACCTAGTACTTACTCTTCATTTCTCACTTCACTCACCTAGTACTTACTCTTCATTTCTCACTTCACTCACCTAGTACTTACTCTTCATTTCTCACTTCACTCACCTAGTACTTACTCTTCATTTCTCACTTCACTCACCTAGTACTTACTCTTCATTTCTCACTTCACTCACCTAGTACTTACTCTTCATTTCTCACTTCACTCACCTAGTACTTACTCTTCATTTCTCACTTCACTCACCTAGTACTTACTCTTCATTTCTCACTTCACTCACCTAGTACTTACTCTTCATTTCTCACTTCACTCACCTAGTACTTACTCTTCATTTCTCACTTCACTCACCTAGTACTTACTCTTCATTTCTCACTTCACTCACCTAGTACTTACTCTTCATTTCTCACTTCACTCACCTAGTACTTACTCTTCATTTCTCACTTCACTCACCTAGTACTTACTCTTCATTTCTCACTTCACTCACCTAGTACTTACTCTTCATTTCTCACTTCACTCACCTAGTACTTACTCTTCATTTCTCACTTCACTCACCTAGTACTTACTCTTCATTTCTCACTTCACTCACCTAGTACTTACTCTTCATTTCTCACTTCACTCACCTAGTACTTACTCTTCATTTCTCACTTCACTCACCTAGTACTTACTCTTCATTTCTCACTTCACTCACCTAGTACTTACTCTTCATTTCTCACTTCACTCACCTAGTACTTACTCTTCATTTCTCACTTCACTCACCTAGTACTTACTCTTCATTTCTCACTTCACTCACCTAGTACTTACTCTTCATTTCTCACTTCACTCACCTAGTACTTACTCTTCATTTCTCACTTCACTCACCTAGTACTTACTCTTCATTTCTCACTTCACTCACCTAGTACTTACTCTTCATTTCTCACTTCACTCACCTAGTACTTACTCTTCATTTCTCACTTCACTCACCTAGTACTTACTCTTCATTTCTCACTTCACTCACCTAGTACTTACTCTTCATTTCTCACTTCACTCACCTAGTACTTACTCTTCATTTCTCACTTCACTCACCTAGTACTTACTCTTCATTTCTCACTTCACTCACCTAGTACTTACTCTTCATTTCTCACTTCACTCACCTAGTACTTACTCTTCATTTCTCACTTCACTCACCTAGTACTTACTCTTCATTTCTCACTTCACTCACCTAGTACTTACTCTTCATTTTTCACTTCACTCACCTAGTACTTACTCTTCATTTCTCACTTCACTCACCTAGTACTTACTCTTCATTTCTCACTTCACTCACCTAGTACTTACTCTTCATTTCTCACTTCACTCACCTAGTACTTACTCTTCATTTTTCACTTCACTCACCTAGTACTTACTCATCATTTCTCACTTCACTCACCTAGTACTTACTCTTCATTTCTCACTTCACTCACCTAGTACTTACTCTTCATTTTTCACTTCACTCACCTAGTACTTACTCTTCATTTCTCACTTCACTCACCTAGTACTTACTCATCATTTTTCACTTCACTCACCTAGTACTTACTCTTCATTTCTCACTTCACTCACCTAGTACTTACTCTTCATTCTTCACTTCACTCACCTAGTACTTACTCTTCATTTCTCACTTCACTCACCTAGTACTTACTCTTCATTCTTCACTTTACTCACCTAGTACTTACTCTTCATTTCTCACTTCACTCACCTAGTACTTACTCTTCATTTCTCACTTCACTCACCTAGTACTTACTCTTCATTTCTCACTTCACTCACCTAGTACTTACTCTTCATTTCTCACTTCACTCACCTAGTACTTACTCTTCATTTCTCACTTCACTCACCTAGTACTTACTCTTCATTTCTCACTTCACTCACCTAGTACTTACTCTTCATTTCTCACTTCACTCACCTAGTACTTACTCTTCATTTCTCACTTCACTCACCTAGTACTTACTCTTCATTTCTCACTTCACTCACCTAGTACTTACTCTTCATTTCTCACTTCACTCACCTAGTACTTACTCTTCATTTCTCACTTCACTCACCTAGTACTTACTCCATTTCTCACTTCACTCACCTAGTACTTACTCTTCATTTCTCACTTCACTCACCTAGTACTTACTCTTCATTTCTCACTTCACTCACCTAGTACTTACTCTTCATTTCTCACTTCACTCACCTCGTACTTACTCTTCATTTCTCACTTCACTCACCTAGTACTTACTCTTCATTTCTCACTTCACTCACCTCGTACTTACTCTTCATTTCTCACTTCACTCACCTAGTACTTACTCTTCATTTCTCACTTCACTCACCTAGTACTTACTCGGTTTCTAGGATAACCAACGAGGAGAAGTGTTCTTGTGAGGCTAAAGTGATGTAAAATTCTAAAGAAAATAGGATATAAATGCATTAATGAGATAAGTCGCATGTCTGCTTGTTTATTTACTGATTTCGTTGCATATCTATAATTTTCCTTATTAATCAGGTCAGTCTGCTGTTGTAATATCTATCGGCTTCCAGAACCAGTGAGGTGGACGTCCTCTAATGACGAACATCAATATTTTCCCAAACGCTCTCTTATAAAAATAAATGATTGATCAATAAATCAATAAAAGCACAATCATGATTTTATTTAGACGTACACATATCACGAAACGTTTTTCTCATTTTCTTATTTATCTTCTTATTTATTCATTTATTTCTAAGCAACAGAGAGAAGAAGAACAGAATGTAAAACTATCTCACGCGGCCATTGCTTCGATTTGATAATGTATTCATCGTTTTTATTTTCTTTAAATCTCTGGTACATATACATTCCAAAATAACAAAAGACGAACGACAGGCTTTTTCTACACAATCGTAATTTATGTGGCTTTATGATTCTATACTACACACAAGACTTTCTTGTTAATACGTAGTTTGGTAAAGAATAAAAGAATATCAGTTCTAAGAACAGCGTTTTTTTTTTGTTCTAGATACTTTTTACTGCCATTTGTAGGCTTTGGAATATATTGCCTTGAGAGATTATAACTTCCCTGACTCTTGGTAAGTTTAAAAGATCAGCTGGCATGCTTTTCTTACGTAAATAGCTGACTTTCTATTCTTTCATACTTTCGTAGTTGTATCTTGACCTGCACTGACACTTTTGGTGGTATATCTCGTTTTTTTCAGTGTGGCTCTTTATATAGCTTACAATGATGATGATGATGATGATGATGATGATGATGATGATGATGATGATGATGATGATGATGATGATGATGATGATGATGATGATAAAGAGGTATTATTACAAACAAAACACAAGAACTAAGTAACTGCTGAAGGAAACAAGAATAATAATAACAACAACAGCAACAATAAAAGCAGCGACAACAGCAGCGGCAACACTAACAGTAATAGCAACAACAACATCGACAACAACATCAACATCAACAACAGCATCAGTAACAACATCAACAATATTAACAACAACATCAACATCAACAACAACATCAACAACAACAACATCAACAGCATCATCAACAACATCAACAGCATCATCAACAACAACGTCAATATCAACAACAACAACAACATCATCATCAACAACAACAGCAACATCAACAACAAAATCAACAACAACATCATCATCACCAACAACAACAACAACAACAACAACAACAACAACAAAATCAACAACCGCCAAAACAACAAAACGCTGCCCTATTCACAACACGAAACTGTGTGCTGCGTAATTCTCGAGCACTCAGGTTTACGGCGTCTATGGTGTGCGAAACGCTTTGCAGTGGACGTGAAAGTCTATATATAGCCTTAATCTGTAACCACAGTTCACATTACTTTTAAACTTTGTCCGCTTTCTTTAAATTCGCTCGAGACGCTGTGCTGGCGGGAGTTCTAGTTTTTGTCTTTGGCTTTTCTTCACTCTTGTCTGTCTCCCTGTCTGTCTGTGGCTGTCTCCCTGTCTGTCTGCGTCTGTCTGTGGTTGCCTCCCTATCTGTCTGTGGCTGTCTCCCTGTCTGTCTGTGGCTGTCTCCCTATCTGTCTGCGTCTGTCTGTGGCTGTCTCCCTGTCTGTCTGCGTCTGTCAGTGTCTGTCTCCCTGTCTGTCAGTGTCTGTCTCCCTGTCTGTCTGCGTCTGTCTGTGGCTGTCTCCCTGTCTATCTGTGTCTATCAGTGTCTGTCTCCCTGTCTGTCTGCGTCTTTCTCCCTGTCTGTCTGTGGTTGTCTCCCTGTCTGTCTGCGTCTGTCTGTGGCTGTCTCCCTGTCTGTCTGCGTCTGTCTCCATGTCTGTCTGCGCCTGTCTGTGGCTGTCTCCCTGTCTGTCTGCGTCTGTCTGTGGCTGTCTCCCTGTCTGTCTGCGTCTGTCTGTGGCTGTCTCCCTGTCTGTCTGCGTCTGTCTGTGGCTGTCTCCCTGTCTGTCTGTGTCTATCAGTGTCTGTCTCCCTGTCTGTCTGCGTCTGTCAGTGTCTGTCTCCCTGTCTGTCTGTGTCTATCAGTGTCTGTCTCCCTGTCTGTCTGCGTCTTTCTCCCTGTCTGTCTGTGGCTGTCTCCCTGTCTGTCTGTGTCTATCAGTGTCTGTCTCCCTGTCTGTCTGCGTCTTTCTCCCTGTCTGTCTGTGGCTGTCTCCCTGTCTGTCTGTGGCTGTCTCCCTGTCTGTGTGTGGCTGTCTCCCTGTCTGTCTGTGGCTGTCTCCCTGTCTGTCTGCGTCTGTCTGTGGCTGTCTCCCTGTCTGTCTGTGGCTGTCTCCCTGTCTGTCTGTGGCTGTCTCCCTGTCTGTCTGTGGCTGTCTCCCTGTCTGTCTGTGGCTGTCTACTGTCTGTCAGTGTCTGTCTCCCTGTCTGTCTGCGTCTGTCTGTGGCTGTCTCCCTGTCTGTCTGCGTCTGTCAGTGTCTGTCTCCCTGTCTGTCTGCGTCTGTCAGTGTCTGTCTCCCTGTCTGTCTGCGTCTGTCTGTGGCTGTCTCCCTGTCTGTCTGCGTCTGTCAGTGTCTGTCTCCCTGTCTGTCTGCGTCTTTCTCCCTGTCTGTCTGTGGCAGTCTCCCTGTCTGTCTGCGTCTGTCTGTGGCTGTCTCCCTGTCTGTCTGCGTCTGTCTGTGGCTGTCTCCCTGTCTGTCTGCGTCTGTCTGTGGCTGTCTCCCTGTCTGTCTGCGTCTGTCTCCATGTCTGTCTGCGTCTGTCTGTGGCTGTCTCCCTGTCTGTCTGCGTCTGTCTGTGGCTGTCTCCCTGTCTGTCTGCGTCTGTCTGTGGCTGTCTCCCTGTCTGTCTGTGTCTATCAGTGTCTGTCTCCCTGTCTGTCTGCGTCTGTCAGTGTCTGTCTCCCTGTCTGTCTGCGTCTTTCTCCCTGTCTGTCTGTGGCTGTCTCCCTGTCTGTCTGTGTCTATCAGTGTCTGTCTCCCTGTCTGTCTGCGTCTGTCTGTGGCTGTCTCCCTGTCTGTCTGTGTCTATCAGTGTCTGTCTCCCTGTCTGTCTGCGTCTTTTTCCCTGTCTGTCTGTGGCTGTCTCCCTGTCTGTCTGTGTCTATCAGTGTCTGTCTCCCTGTCTGTCTGCGTCTTTCTCCCTGTCTGTCTGTGGCTGTCTCCCTGTCTGTCTGCGTCTGTCAGTGTCTGTCTCCCTGTCTGTCTGCGTCTGTCTGTGGCTGTCTCCCTGTCTGTCTGTGTCTATGTGTCTGTCTGCGTCTTTCTCCCTGTCTGTCTGTGGCTGTCTCCCTGTCTGTCTGCGTCTGTCTGTGGCTGTCTCCCTGTCTGTCTGCGTCTGTCTGTGGCTGTCTCCCTGTCTGTCTGCGTCTGTCTCCATGTCTGTCTGCGTCTGTCTGTGGCTGTCTCCCTGTCTGTCTGCGTCTGTCTCCCTGTCTGTCTGCGTCTGTCTGTGTCTGTCTCCCTGTTTGTCTGCGTCTGTCAGTGTCTGTCTCCCTGTCTGTCTGTGGCTGTCTCTTTGTCTGTCTGTCTTTTCCTCTGTCTTTCTATCTGTCCGCCTGTATGTCTGTCTCTCTTTCTCTCCCTTTCACCCTCCTTCCCTAAACATATGTGTGTATTCGTTCGTGTGTGCCCTAGTTTTTGCGACGACGTGAAAGGGGAAAGGGAAAAAGGGAAGAGGGGAAGGGGAGGGAGGAAGGGGAGGGGAGGGTTGGGGGAGAGAGTCGAAGTGGGAGAAGGAGAAGGAGGGAGTTAAGAGGAGGGGGAAGGGAGAGGGAGAAGGAGAAGGAGAGGGGAAGAGAAAAGGGAAGGTGAAGGGGAATGAGAGGGACAGAGGGAGGACGAAGAGGGAAGGGGAAGGAGAGGGACAGAGGGAGGACGACGAGGGAAGGGGAAGGGGGAGGGGCTTGGGCAGGGGGCGGGGCGGCGTGGCTGTGCGTGAGAAACCACAGTAGCTGGAAAACAAGTGAGATCTCCCGCCCGCAAAGTTCTCCTGTAGTTGGCCCTGCTCTCACGTCTGACAAATTAGTTGGCAGAGAGATGTGCGAACTCGCTTTTACTTTTATTGGGCCGGAGTGTGATAAAAAAAGGGTCTCTCGTCCTAATGTGTAAATAAGCCTTCTTGTTTTGGGATCATTACGCGTGTCCCTCCTCTCTCGACCTTTCCTTTCTTCCTTTCTTTCGCACCTTTCGCACTTTCCTCGTGTTCATTTTGATCTCTCTTTTCTTTCATTGTTTTGTCATTGTTCATATTTCTTAAGGGGATGCCTGTGATAGCAATGTTGTTTTTATCAAGCCATTTATCAATGTTTGCAATTTGCCTCCGACTCTGTGTTCGCCTGCGCCAAGAGATAGCAACTTCTGCCTCGCTCTCTGCCACATTTAATGACAATAAAGATTTTACTCAAATGTCTTTTTTTTCTTTCTTTCTTTTTTAGCCATTTCTCTTGTTACAGTTTTTCACTTATCCTTTGAGTAATTTTGCACCTCTACTCTATGGTGTAAATATTTACACTTGTTTACATTTGTCTTCCTGATGTTTAGAGCTCGTCTGCAACATCGGAAAAAAGTGATGCCAACATGCACTCTTTGAGACAGTGTTACCAGCACTTCGCAGATTCAGGCGTGCCAACATTCCGGGATAGTACCGTTTAACAATTTGAATTGGTACTATTTGTTGAAGAGAATGGCACAGGCAGGCGCGATAAGGAAGCATCTTCATTCTCCATTTTTTCCCTCTCACTCTCCCTCCTTTCTCCTTCTATCTCTCTCTTCCTCCTTCCCTTTCCTCTCTTTCTCTCTCTCTCTCCCTCTCTCTCTCTCTCCCTCTCTCCCCCTCCCTCCCTCCCTCCCTCCCTCTCTCTCTCTCTCTCTCTCTCTCTCTCTCTCTCTCTCTCTCTCTCTCTCTCTCTCTCTCTCTCTCTCTCTCTCTCTCTCTCTCTCTCTCTCTCTCTCTCTCTCCCTCCCTCCCTCCCACTTTCTCCCTCTCTCTCTCTCTTTATCTCTTTCTTCATCTCCCTCTCCCTCTCCCTCCCCTGCCCCCCACCCCTTTTTGTAAAGGAATGCTAAGTGGTTCAGTGTTTCAGGGGAATACTAGATGACTTTTTTTTTTCTTCGGGACGAGATTTTCATTAATTTACAAATACATTATATCATTCCGATCGACCCAGATCTTCCACTTAATAAAGATACATTCAATGATTGTGATGATAATGAGGTTAAAAAAATAGACAGATATTAGAAGAAAAAATCGGCCTTTTTTTCGTTCGGAGGCGTCTTTGATTCCCTCTCAATGGCTACGGTGATCACACGCCTCCATGAAGATCGAAGGAAAAAAAGAATATAGAAACGTATTTCGAAGCCTCGGATTGTTTTTCCTTCCTCTCTTTCTCCCTCATAAATCACCTTCTCGAGCGCCACGATTCTCATCCTTTCCTCCCCCCTCCCCCCCTCTCCCCATTCACTCACAAACATCATTCGCCTCACACCTCATTCGGACGAGGCCAATCCCGTGCACGAAACTCATCATGGGGATCTCCTTCGCTTCGCCACACTTTACGCCAATAAAACCCGCCAAAAAAAAAAAAAAAAAAAAAAAAAAGAAGCGGGGAGAAAAAAAGAAAGAAGAGAAACGAGGAAAATAGGAAGAGGGAAACTCCGGAAGAGGATGATGAGGGAGATGAGAAAGGTGATGATGATGATGATGGTGGTGGTGGTGGTGGTGGTGGTGGTGATAATGATGATGATGATGATGATGATGATGATGATGATGATGGTGATGGTGATGATGATGATGATGATGATGATGATGATGGTGATGGTGATGAAGGTGATGGTGATGATGGTGATAATGATGATAATGATGGTGATGATAATGATGATGATGGTGGTGGTCGTGGTGGTGATGAAAGACAAGACAGTTGAAATAAAGATAACTAACAATACCGATAATAATAATAATAATAAGAATAATAAGAAAGGGGAGAAGACGATCTCAATTCCCCAAAAGCAAAATCGCAAAACTGTGGCTAAAATCCTTTATCTGCCGTGGATGGAAAAGCCAATTTATTTCATTACACCTTTTTAAATTCCACATGTGGCTTTAAATCTCTCCTTTTTAATTTCACGCGCTGGTTCTTTCTCCGCGTTATTTGATCGCCGCGCCTATTTTTATTTAATTATACGGTAGGTAGGTAGTCGGGGCTGGCGTCCGAGATTGGCGCCGCTTCTCCGTGGGCGGAAACGGCCGCACAAATGATCAGAAAATTATAAAATCGCTTCTCATTCCTTTTAGAAAATTCAGTTCGGCTTTCACTGCGTCATCCTTTTTGAACATTGCCATTGATGTTCAGTGCACACTATATCCCTTTGCATAATTAATTGTTCATGATATATAGTTCACGTGCAAAAAAGAGAGAAAAATTTACTTTCCATGAGCGCTTCATGCTGTTTCAATCCATTCATGAAGATCGCAGCATTCATTCAGAAAAGTGTCCGCGCGCGCGCAATATACTCCAGTATGATGACGTCAAGGGCTGTGGTCGGCAAGGGCGAGAATGGCGTGCTCCATCCCCCTCATCCACCGCCCCCCCCCCTCCCCAAGTGTTCACAGTGGTGCCACATCCTCCGCCTCCCCGCCGCCCTCCGCCGCCTCCCCCCCCCAGCCCCATCCTACGCCCCGACCGCCGCCGCTCCAGGATTTCTTAAGGGGGATGAAAGGAAGAGGAAAACTGTGTCCGGGAATCTGTCGTTAATTCTCGGAATATCACGCCATTAGCAGTCGTTCGCGATCGAGGTGGCAGACGCCGGCCGGCCCCGCGTGGCAGTCATTCAGTCAGCGTTCGGAGAGCCGCGGGCCTTTTAACAATTCCTCGCCGTGGGCCGTGGCGTCAGCACATCGGGGAGCACTGTGTTGCTGCCATTTCGATGCGCTGTTTCATATCGGACCTTCGCTTCGTCCCGCCGCGCCAGCACCTCGATAAACCCAGCGCGAATGTCAGCATCCATGCAAATCCTGCGCAAAATTAAGGTAACAATAAATTTCTTGTTATTTCCTGTCAGTGTCAGTAATTCTGATTGAAGACCGCGTCAAATAAGTGCGCCCTCAAATCTGCCTGCCACGCTGCTGTATAAACGGATATCAAAATATGCTTTCAGTGTAAAGTATCGATACCACGATATGAAACGAAATACTATATTTACCTCTGCTGTTAAAATTATATTCCTGCACGTGTCTGTGGGCGTGCTTATAAAACGACAAAGCATAATAAGCGAAACCCATAATAATCTGTTATTCATAACGACCAACCGGAATTTGGAATTTGAATTTACTGCACTTACCCACAATGCCCCACTCATCAAGCCCGCCCACACCCTCCTTCAGGTCCCGTATGTGCATGGACTTTACCGCCGGGTCGGGCCTTCAGCCTTCCCAGCGGCGCGGCGGACCAGCCTTACACAGCGGGGCCATTAGATACTGGAATGTTTAGTGCAGTGATATTTTGTAAAAATAATATGTATAAATGTTCCATTTGCTGATTTGTCGAGGACGTAATTGAGTTACAGTCGAAACAAAATGTAATTCGTTTCGGGTGACTGTGGCTTGGCGCGGTGCTGCTGCATTACGTGCAGATGAAGAATTCAATTACACATTGCAACATGACACGTCGCTCTTCGAAGTGATATTGGTGCGCCGAGGATAACTGAACTGCGGACCGAGGGCGACTTTCGGCAATGGCGGCGAACTGGGTTCCTCTTGGTCTTCATTCGGTCGCGGGTTTTCCTTCTCCTTTTTGAGCAAGGTTCCCACGTCCCTTCGGTTTTCGAGGCGGTTTCCACGCTGTTGCCCGATCCCTGGACTGCCTTTTTTCCTCTCTGCTTCTCTCGTCCGTAAAACTCTTCTACGGTCTCACCTCTTCTCCCTCCCGCCCTCTTTCTCTGTCTATATATCTCTCGTTCACCCCCCTCTCTCTCTTACTTTTCTTCTCCCCTCTCTCTCTCTTTCGCTCTCACTCATTCACTCACTCTCTCTCTCTCTCCCCCTCTCTCTATCTTTCTCTCTTACTCACTCTTCTCCTCTCTCTCTCCTCCCCCCTCTCTCTCTTTCTCACCCCTTCGTCTCTCTCTCTCTCTCTGTCTGTCTCTCCCCCCTCTCTCTCTCTCCTTCTCTCTTTCGCCCCCCCCCTCTCTGGCTCCTCCCCCCCTCTCTCTCTCTCTGTCTATCTGTCATTCTCTCTATATCTATCTGTCATTCTCTCTCTCTCTCCCCCATCCCTCCCTCTCTCTTGAACCATCCCCCTCTTCCAAGCCAGGAAAAGTATTACATAGCATATGGAAAAAGGATAGAATCTCATCCCATTTTTCCTCCACAGCGAGAGACAAAGACCCAGGGCCTCCGACGCCTCAGATTCGACTGTTCTCTGGCCCTCCATTCCATCCCGTCCCAGTCACATTTGCTTCGCCAGGTCGGCTCTCCAGCGGCTGTGAGTGATGTCAGGCTCCTGTGGCTCCCCGTCTGCGCATTCTTGCATCATGGGTTTGCGTCGCATGACCTTACGTTCAATCTGACTTAGAGATCAATCTTATACCCCATGTTCAGTCTCGTTTCACTTTTACGGCCGGTTCGTTAAAATTATGCGAGGTCCGACCCAGTGAATGTTCGTATAAATAGACATGGATATGCAGAGAAATAATTGTTTATCTGTCTATTTATCAGATATGTATACATTTATCTATCTGTACGGCTGGGTTAAATGTCTAGACTGATGGATATATATATACTTCCGTGTATAAGCATGTCCATATAATGAATGTTCAACGGTTCGGGCCTCGAACAATTTCAACAAACCGGACATTTTAGTCATACATCACGTTCAGTCTTACTTCACGTTCAGCCTTTTCTGACCACGTTCAACTTTACCTCACGTTCAGTCATACCTGACATTCAGTCCCACCCCACGTTCAGTCTTCTTTCCTACGACAGACCGTCTTGCTCTACATCACCCCCCCCCCCCCGCCCACACCCACCCACCTCCTCACCCCGCCTCGTTCACTCTCCTCTCCTCAGCACCGTATCCTCGCTCCCATCATTACGATATTGCTTCTTTCAACGCCGCCGTAATATATTCTCCATATTATCTGATGGTTTAAGCGACGATTAAATCAAGTGATGCCTTAGTTTATGATGCAGAAAGTGGAATCCCTGGAGGACGGGAGGAAATGGAGGAGGGATTTGTAGCTGCAGGTGAGGACGTAATTGAAGGGAGGCTAATAATCACATGCGTTCATAGACAGATGTCCAGGTATATAAAGAGGTCACGTTCATAAAGGTATAGAGAAAGAGGGGCAGACAGACATATAGATAGATAGATAGATAGATAGATAGATAGATAGATAGAGAGAGAGAGAGAGAGAGAGAGAGAGAGAGAGATAGATAGATAGAGAGAAGAGAGAAGAAGAAGAAGAAGAGGAGAGAAGAAGAAGAAGAGAGAGAGGAGAGAGAGAGAGAGAGAGAGAGAGAGAGAGTGTGTGAAAGAGAGAGAGAGAAGAAAAGAGAAGAGAGAGATAGAGAGAGAGAGATAGATAGATAGATAGAGAGAGAGAGAGAGAGAGAGAGAAGAGAGAAGAGAGAGAGAGAGAGAGAGAGAGAGAGAGAGAGAGAGAGAGAGAGAGAGAGAGGGGGGGGGGAGGAGAGGGGGGGGGGAAATGACATCCATTTAGTAGTATAATGTCAGTCTTCAAATAAGCCAAAGCCCTTCCATATCTGATGTATTATCTATCATAAATTCATACTTGAGGTTTATTTCTAATTTTCCAGAGAATTTACAAGCGAACCTTCATAATTAAGGAAGACCAGGGAATACTCTCCACTTTAGATGCTAAATAATTTTGCATTCTTTTAGCGACCAAAATCATTCTGCTTACTGTTGCCCCTTAGATGTTGTCTACGTCATCACACGGGAAAGCACTCTACACACGGAAAGAGATGAGCGCAGATAAGGATAATGGCCTGGAAAAACACACACACACAAGGACACAGGATACAGTATTCAGGAAAGGAAGCATTACGAACGAATCAGGAAACACCGTAATGAAGAAAGGCGGCATAATGAGGCGGCGGAGGGAAGCGAGGCTGTAAAAAATGACTGCGATCCGGGAAGACGCAGCAGCGATGGCGCGAACGGTACTGGGCCGGAATTCACACCAGATGCGCCCGAAATGCTATGTTACGGAAGGCTAAATTGGCACGAGCGGTAATAGGAAGGGAGGCATACTAGACGCAGTCATACCTGGCGGAAATAAAATGCTAAATTGGCACGAGCGGTAATAGGGAGGGAGGCATACTAGACGCAGTCATACCTGGCGGGAATAAAATGCTAAAATGGGGCGAGCGGTACCATTTGGGAAATCATACTTGGCTCAACCGAAGCACTCATCTATGAAATGCTTACATGGCGCGAGCGGTACTGGTAAGGGTATCATGTTGGACTTACTCTGCATGTTAATATTTACAATGATGGCCCGGGAGGTACTAAGAACGAGATCATACAAGACACAACAGAAAGGCTAACCGAGAGAGAGATAGATAGATAGTTCGATAGATAGATAGATAGAGAGAGAGAGAGAGAGAGAGAGAGAGAGAGAGAGAGAGAGAGAGAGAGAGAGAGAGAGAGAGAGAGAGAGAGAGAGAGAGAGGGAGAGAGGGAGAGAGGGAGAGAGAGGAGAGAGAGGGAGAGAGAGAGAGAGAGAGAGAGAGAGAGAGAGAGAGAGAGAGAGAGAGAGAGAGAGGGAGAGAGAGAGAGAGAGAGAGAGAGAGAGAGAGAGAGAGAGAGAGAGAAAGAGAAAGAGTGAGAGAAAGAGAGAGAGGAGAGAGAGAGGAGAGAGAGAGGAGAGAGAGAGAGAGAGGAGGAGAGAGAGAGATGACAGAGAGAGGGAGAGAGAGAGAGAGGAGAGAGAGGGAGAGGAGAGAGAGAGAGAGAGAGAGAGAGAGAGAGAGAGAGAGAGAGAGAGAGAGAGAGAGAGAGAGAGAGAGAGAGAGAGAGAGAGAGAGAAAGAGAGAGAGGAGAGAGAGAGAGAGAGAGAGAGAGAGAGAGAGAGAGAGAGAGAGAGAGAGAGAGAGAGGAAAGAGAGGGGGAGGAGACAGAGAAAGAGAGAGAGGGGGGGCGTTTTAAGGTAATAACAGTAGGAAAGTAACGGTTGATGAAAATTGAAATAGAAAAGTTCGAGGAGGAGAGCAATGAAAAATTGTTGAAAGAACAGCTTCGGTGTATGTGTGTGAACATGGGAATGGGTAGACGAGATAAATGTAATGAGATACGAAAAAACAGAACAAAAAATCCTGGGAAACAGGTATTGTGAGAACAAAGACGGAGAGAAAATATCCAGAACACGATGGAAGACAAAGCCAAGGGAGTTGCAGAACGAAGCTGGAGATAAAAAGAGGAAAGAAGACTCGGAAAACGACAACATCCAGATAAGGAACGAGGCGAAAGGCAGGGAAGAGGACGCGGAGATAAGGGGAGAGGAACAAAGGAGGGGGTCCGGGGCAGCGTGGAGGAGGCAAGGAAGTGAGGAGGCAAGGAAGTGAGGAGGCGTAGGAAGGAGGGTGATGGTGAGCCGCAATAAAGATCCTGGAGCGGAATCTCCCATGACTTGCCATTACGAGCCAACTCCCTAAGCAAATGGTTGAAATATGAATTTAACATTGGCCATCAGCGACGCGCAACTCTCAGTCGACAGAAAAAAGAGCCAAGTTGTTATTCTCGCTAAACTGACTTTTATTCTCGCAGATTTCCGCAGTTTGAGGTGCAGGATTATTCTAGAAGATTTCTGTGAGATCTCGGCAAAGGAATTTGGATTCCTTTGGACCACGTTTGAAAATTAAACGAAAGACAAGGGTTTGCCCGAACGCAGCGCTTAAATAATCACCATTAGAGGATGAAAGCGCGCGCACTTTATAATTTTTCTATTCACGTGCCGTAAAACGACATGACTTATGAGTGAATGCTATGAGTCAGTGCTTCCCTACGCCTCCTTGGGTGTTTTATGGCCTCTCTAATTTTTAATTTTCATCTCCACTGGTGCACATAAAAGCATCGGCGAGGAGCCAGCGCGGGAAGACTTGTGGCCGGCCTCCCTTCAGAGCTGGAGCGCCGGAGACAAATGGCTTTATACTTTTAACACTGGATCAGTTGTTTGTTCCTTCGACAGGCTTTAATTCATGACCGGGTAAACACGGCGAATTTCTGACTTCTGGGAAACGTTTGCGAATAATGTAAATAAATGCAAAGCCAAGGCTCTGAAGGGGCAGAGCCGATCACACAAGCCTGAAATTCCTGAAGATATCCAGCAACGAATCCTAGAAATATACGATGAAAACCACCTGGGAAAAAATAAAATTGATATCCATGAATACTTTCCGAAAGACTACTGTTAAACCAAGAAACAACAACTGAACACGAAATGAAGAACATTTGAACACGAATATCCAGAGATCACAGGCTAACACGAATCTCGGACACAACTGAACACGA
>NC_091580.1:8331802-8334302 GCF_042767895.1 Penaeus vannamei | reverse complement strand
GGAGAAGACGAAGAAGAGGAGGAAGAGGAAGAAGGAGAAGAGGAAGTAGGAAGAAGAAGAGGTGTAGGCAAGATAAGGGATGAGGATGATAATGATGAGGAGGAGGAGGAAGGAGAGGAGAAGTAGGAGCATGAGCAGGTGTAGGGGCAAGATAAGGATGAGGATGATAATGATGATGAGGAGGAGGAAGGAGAGGAGAAGTAGGAGCAGGATAGCGAAACAAAAAGAGGCGGAAGAGAAGAGGAGAAAGAAAACAGAAGCAATCGGTACACCACATTACAAAATCTCATCCTTACCAGAACATTAACCTCCTCCTCCTCCTTCCACTCCTCAAACAACAACAACAAAAACAGATCTTTCCCTAAATTCAGAAGCTCTCGAACATCGGCAAATCCAAAGCCCACGAAAAGCGTCCGTAACACAAACGTAAAAGTTCGGAAAAGGCAGTCCAAGGAATCCCCGAAAGGCGTAGGGGGGGTGGGGTGGTGTGGTGTGGGGTGGGGTGGGTTGGGGGTGAGGGTGGGGTGGGGTGAGGTGGGGTGGGGTGAGGTGGGATGGGGTGGGGTGGGGTGGGGTGGGGTGGGGTGGGGTGGGATGCTGCTCCGATAACACTTCGGCATAAGGAAGGTTTTCGAAGGTTTTCTGCCCCGATGACGTCGTTGGGGCGAGCGTTCTTCCGGAAGCGAGTGTCGACCTCAAGGCGTCCCTCGTGAATTCGCTTTGTCTTTCTCCTCCTCCTCTCCTTCCTCCTCCTGCTGCTGCTCCTTGCTCCTCCTATTCCTCCACCTCCCCTTCCTCCTCCTACTCCTGGCCCTCCCCCTCTTTTTTTCCCTCCTCCTCCTCCTCGCCCCCTCCTCCTCTTCCTCCCCTTCCTCCTTCTCCTCCTCTTCCACCCCTTCTTCCTCCTCCTCCTCCTATTCCTCCTTTTCCTCCTCCTTCTCCTCCTCCTTAAATACATCTACGTACGTTAAGACGCAAGCAAACACACACACATACACATAAAAACACACGCACTTGAAACACACACAGACGAAACACACGCAAATGAAATACACACACAAACACACACACACACACAGACGAAGCACATACAAACACGCACATAAACACACACACACACGATATACATATACACAGTCCGCTGCTTCGAGAGAGTGGACTGCTGGAAAATACGGGTTATTTTCATAAACTCATTTAACTTTTATCTTCAGTTCCATGAGCATAATGGCCCCCGCCGCCATGGTCATTAAAATTGCGCGTTGCCTTGTCATTCGTTCATGTTCGCTCAGCCTCGAAAAAGACTGAACACAGGCACGGATGTCCTCTTTAATGAGATCGCGCGAGTGTCTTGATATGTGTCTTGTAATGTCTTCGGCAATACCTCCAACGTGTGTCTGAGATTCCCTTCCCAGGTTGACAAAAAAAAAAAAAACAGGGAATGAGGGAGTATATAAATACATAAATAAATGAATAATACATAATTCAAAGAATCAATAAATGTACGAACCGATAAATCCATAAGTAACTCAGTGATTATTTGAATAACTGAATAAATAAATGAATATATGATTAAACGGAAAATGAATAACAAACAATAATAAAAACCACATAACAAAAATAACACTATTCTGTCCTAGAGAACATTCCGCGACAAACTTTTCTTTTTATGGTAAACTTATTTCCTTTTAAGATCTTCCACGTGCTTCTTAAAACGAAACAGCCTCGTCCGAAAACATGTTTATAAAATATGGAAATCGATTTCATGTCCAATATTCACTTAATATTTAAAGTTTGTGAATACTTTGTAGCCATTACTGACAGTGTGGTACACCGGAGACAAAGAAAAAAAATCCTATACAATATTTTCATTCTCTTGCATTGTGCAACGTAACGGACTTGATAATTCGTCATTTAAAGTAAATGAACAACACAATAGATATTAATTTCTCCAATTAAAACCGGGACTAAAATCCAAGTGTAAATGATGGTTTATGTATCGACACACAGGTTTAAGATCTAATTCAGTAAAAGGGCAATTCTCTGAAGATTCCAGAAATGTTCAAGAAAGGAAGCAGGGATCGAGTGCAAGGCAGTGCAGGTAAAACACCTACGTGTTTATTTCATCAAACAAATTTAACAGAATATATAATATTTGGTGAAAAAGTACCTAAAATATCAACCGAAGGATCAAAGGAAAGTAAATGCATATATATCATACAGGTAGGAAATTTCTAGATTATCAAAGATGCATATGCAAGTATCATGGGTTTCAGAGGCTATGGAGAAAAGACACGTACAATAAGAAAGATAATAAGAGAGGATAACTTTGATTTCAGGAAGAGAATATTCACAGCTATGAGTGAGTCAGACGTCGAAACAGCTGACAATTCGAAAAAAAAAAAAAAATCTTCGACACAATGACTATAGATTAATAAGCTAAATCACGGGGTCACAAAAGATATCCCACAGAATGCTGTAATGCGAGTGACGCCGAGAGTGT
>NC_091580.1:8314302-8319302 GCF_042767895.1 Penaeus vannamei | reverse complement strand
CAAATACCAACGCCCACACACACACAAATACATACGCCCACACACACACGCACACGCACAAACACACACGTAAGTACACAGACATACACACGCACACACAACACAAACACACACACAAATACCAACGCCCACACACACACAAATACATACGCCCACAGGCACACGCACACGCACAAACACACACGTAAGTACACACGCACACACACACACACAAACACACACGCAAATACCAACGCCCCCACACACACAAATACATACGCCCACAGACACACACCCTGCCCCGCCTCCCACACACTCGTACACCTTCTCGTCCCTTCTCCTAAAACTTTCTTTATTCCTTGCCTACATCCGCCTCATCTCATCTCAGGCCCTTGATGATTTTCTCGGAGTCTCCTGATCATATATTTCTTCCGGAAGTCACACCAATGTCGACGGCGCATAAACAGACACGGATCTCATTTTCTTCTTGTTTTCTCTCTCTCTCTCTCTCTTTCTTTCTTTCTTTCTCTCTCTTTCTTTCTTTCTCTCTCTCTCTCTCTCTCTCTCTCTTTCTTTCTTTCTTTCTTTCTCTCTCTCTCTCCCTCTCCTTCTTTTTTTCTTATGTTTTTTTTTTTTCAGTTTTTGTTCTCGTCTTTCTCTTTCTCTTTCTCTCTCTCTCCCTCCTTTCTTTCTTTCTTTCTCTCTCTCCCCCCCCCCTCCCTCTCTCTCTCTCCTCTCTCTCTCTCTCTCTCTCTCTCTCTCTCTCTTCTCTCTCTCTCTCCTCTCCCTCTCTCTTTATTTTTCTTTCTTTCTTTCTCTCTCTCTCTCTCTCTCTCTCTCTCTCTCTCTCGCTCTCTGTCTCTCTCTCTCTCTCTCTCTCTCTCTCTCTCTCTCTCTCTATCTCTCTTTCTCTCTTTCTCTCTATTCCTCTCTTTCTTTCTTTTTTCTTTTTTTCAATTTTTTTCTCTAGTCTTCTCACTCCCTTGGATTCCCGATCCTATATTTTCTTTCGCTCTTCGATTTCGTCACGCCTTCAGTTATTTCCCGTTTGTCCATTTTCTTTTGTTCTTTGTTCTTTGTCATTCCTCTCTTTCATTTCTTTTTCTCTTCCTTTAATTTGACCATTTTCTTTTGTTCTTTGTTCTTTGTCATTCCTTTCTTTCATTTCTTTTTCTCTTTCTTTAATTTGTCCATTTTCTTTTGTTCTTTGTTCTTTGTCATTCCTTTCTTTCATTTCTTTTTCTCTTTCTTTAATTTGTCCATTTTCTTGTGTTCCTTGTTCTTTGTCATTCCTTTCTTTCATTTCTTTTTCTCTTTCTTTAATTTGACCATTTTCTTTTGTTCTTTGTTCTTTGTCGTTCCTTTCTTTCATTTCTTTTTCTCTTTCTTTAATTTGTCCATTTTCTTGTGTTCTTTGTTCTTTGTCTTTCCTCCTTTCTTTTATTTTTTTCTCTTTCTTTAAATTGTCCATTTTCTTTTGTTCTTTGTCATTCCTTCTTTCTTTTACGTTTCTCTTTCTCTCATTTGTCCATTTTTCCTGTTATTCTTTCTCTCTCTTTACTTTCTCTCGCACCTTCGTTCGAATATGTCACCGACGCGGAAATATTGCTCAAGAACATCACTATTTTCCTTTCGGTCTTTCCCTCGCGACCCCCTTGCCCTTCATATCCCTATTGTGCTTGATCTTCTTCCTTTTCACATTATTTTTATTTTCATCTTCATCTTATCTCTTTTCTTTCCTATCTGTACGTTTGTTTTCACCTTATTTCTATTTTTATATTCATCCTGTCTCTTTTTTTTCCTTTATCTGAACTCTATCTTTATCTTAATCTTCCACTTTTTGTTTTCGTCTTTATCGTCGCCTTTTCTTACTCTGTAGCAGCTTTTTCCACGTTCATAGAGGAGCCGTTATTCCTTCCAAACGCTTCTACTTTTCTAACTAGCGTTTTTTCTCTACCTATTACTCCTCTTTTCCTAAAGATCTACTTCCTCACAATCTTCCTTTCTCATTCACCTTCTCCCTATCCTCCTGACTTATCCCTCTATCTCTCCCTCTTTCTCTTCCTTCCCCTCCTCTCCCATCTTCTACCTCCAGATAGGTTGTTGTTATATCTCCTGGAGACGCGTCTGCTATAAATATTTGTTATGATTTTTTTATTTCCTTTCCTAGTGTCCCATCTTTCTCTCTCAGTTCCCATTTTCTTCCCTCTCGTTCCATTCCAAACCTCTCACTACCACTTACGGTCATTTCCTGTATATACTTATTTATATGATGAATATCTTTTTTGAAAAAAAAGAGAAAAAGAGAGAGAGAAAAAATCTCAGGTTATCTATCGGTTATTTGTGTCCATGACCTCCTCCCTTTCCCTCTCACCTCCCGACCTCCTCCCTCTCCCTTCCCCTCCCGACCTCCTCCCTCTCCCTCTCACCTCCCGACCTCCTCCCTCTCCCTTCCCCTCCCGACCTCCTCCCTCTCCCTCTCACCTCCCAACTTCCTCCCTCTTCCTTCACCTCCCGACCTCCTCCCTCTCCTTCTCACCTCCCGACCTCCTGTCACTCCCTTCCCCTCCCAACCTCCTCCCTCTTCCTTCACCTCCCGACCTCCTCCCTCTTCCTTCCCCTCCCGACCTTCTCCCTCTCCCTCTCACCTTCCGACCTCCTCCCTCTCCCTTACCCTCCCGACCTCCTCCCTCTTCCTTCACCTCCCGACCTCCTCCCTCTCCTTCACCTCCCGACCTCCTCCCTCTTCCTTCCTCCTCCCGACCTCGTCCCTCTCCTTCTCACCTCCCAACCTCCTCCCTCTCTCTTCCCCTCCCGACCTCCTCCCTCTCCCTTCCCCTCCCAACTTCCTCCCTCTCCCTTCCCCTCCCGACCTCCTCCCTCTCCTTCACCTCCCGACCTCCTCCCTCTTCCTTCCCCTCCCGACCTTCTCCCTCTCCCTTCCCCTCCCGACCTCCTCCATCTTCCTTCACCTCCCAACTCCCTCCCTCTCCCTTCCCTTCCCGACCTCCTCCCTCTCCCTTTCCATCCCGACCTCCTCCCTCTTCCTACACCTCCCGACCTCCTCCCTCTCCCTTCCCCTCCTAACCTCCTTCCTCTCCCTTCCCCTCCCGACCTCCTCCCTCTCCCTCTCACCTCCCGACCTCCTCCCTCTTCCTTCACCTCCCGACCTCCTCCCTCTCCTTCTCACCTCCCGACCTCCTGTCACTCCCGCACCCCCCCCCCCCCCGCCTCCGAGCATCATTAGCTCCCCTCTATCACGCCCCAGTACTTCATCTCTCTATAGTTCATCCTCTCCAGCCCGAGTACTTCCGCTTCCCCCTGTGCCCGGTGCCTTCTCTTCTCTGGCCCTCCTCCCCCTGGGCCTCCTGCCCCCTGGCCCTCCTCCCCCTGGGCCTCCTACCCCCTGGCCCTCCTACCCCCTGGGATTCCTACCCCCTGGGCCTCCTACCCCCTGGCCCTCCTACCCCATGGACCTCCTACCTCCTGGCGGCCCCCATCCCTCGCTCCTGGACGTCTCAGTTCTTCCTTTCCCACTCTTTTCGCCCCCGTCGGTTCCTCCTTTCGTTGTTCACGCCCACCATTCTCTCCTCTCCATACGCCCCCTCCGCCTGCTGGTCCTCCCTTTCCCCGCCCCCCACTCTCGCCCCCGCTCCCGCCCACAGTCCTTTCCACGACTCTCCATTAAGCAGTCCCTCGTTTCCACGCCCATCCCGCCCCAGTCTCTCCTTTCTACTCCTTTGCTTCACGAGATTCCTCCTTTCCACGCCCCGCCCCCCGCCAGTCCCTTCTTTCCGTGCTCCTCCCCCCGACTTTCCCCTCAAACCCTCCTTTCCATACCCTCTCATCTCCTCCACCCCTCCTACCCACGTCACTTCCCTCTAGTCACTCCTTTCCACGCCCCTCCCCTCCAGTGCCTCCTCTTTTCCACGCCCCTCTCCCAACCCCTCCTTTCCATGCTTCTTCACTCTTTTCCTTTCCATGCCCCTGCCCCCAATCTATCCTTCTTTTCAAGCCCCTCCTACTAGTCCGTTTACCTTTCCACGCCCATCCCCCAATCCGTCCTCCTTTCCACGCCCCACTCTCCAGTCATTTCTCCTTTCCACGCCGCTCTCCACCAACCCCTACTCTTTTCCACGCCCCCTCCCTCCTACTTCCACGCCCTTCCCCAATCCCCTCCGCCTCAGTCCTTCATCCTTTCCATGCCCTTTCCCCTCCCCTCCTTCCCACCCAGTCCCTCCTCCTTTCCACGCCCCTCCCCCCAATCCCTCCCCCTTCCAACGACCCTCCCCACAGTCCCTCCTCATTTCCACGCTCTTTCCCCCCTCCCCTCCTTTTCACGCCAATCCCCGCCCTTCTCACCCAGTCCCTCCTCCTTTCCACGCCCCTTCCCCCTAATCCATCCTCCTTCCCACGCCAATCCCCTGCCCTTCCCACCCAGTCTCTCCTCCTTTCCACTTCCCTCCCCCAGTCCCTCCTCATTTCCACGCCAATCCCCCGCCCTTCCCACCCAGTCCCTCCTCCTTCCCACGCCCCTCCCCCAATTCCTCCCCCTTTCCTCCTCCTCCCCTCCCCTCCCCCTTTCCACGCCCCTCCCCCTCCCTTCCCACCCAGTCCCTCCTCCTTTCCACGCCCTTCCCCCTCCCACAATCCCTCCTCCCTCCTCCTTTCCACGCCCCTCCCCCACCTCCCCCTTTCCACGCCCCTCCCCCACCTCTCCCTTTCCACGCCCGAGTCCCTCTCCCTTCTCCTTGAGCGCGTCCCCCTCTTCCTCCGGAGCGCCTCCCGTGATGCAGGACCGTGTTGGAGGCGCGCCAAGATCTAGCGTCCTTGATATCGCGGCCTTCCTCCTCCTCTCCTCCTCCCGCCTTCCTTCCCTCCTTCCTCTTCGTCTTCTATAGTCGTTATCTCTCTGCTCTTTGCTCTTGCCTCTTCCTTCTCCTCATCCTTTCCTGTCAGCGCGTTTCCCTCCTTTTCTTTCTGTCTTCTCGTTATTTTCCTCTTTGTCCTCATACGTCTAC
>NC_091580.1:8304302-8306802 GCF_042767895.1 Penaeus vannamei | reverse complement strand
ATTCAGAGATGTAAATATAAGACGGAGAGCTGAAGGAAAAGAGGAACAAGGGGAAATGGAGAAAGAGAAGGAATGACGAGAAGAAAGTAAGAAGAAAAGAATGAAAGGAAGAAATGTAAAGAAAGAATGAGAACGGAATGTATGTGATATGCGGGACGAGAGACGTGAAAGAGGGACATGAAAGAGGGAGCAAGAAAAGAAAAGAGCATAGAATAAAGCCAAAGAACGTAGAAGGAAGGGAAGGGAAGGAAGAAAAGATAACAAAAGAACAATGCAAAGGAACCAGTGTAGCGATATGACACAGCATAAAAGATTAAAACTCAGATGTTTTGGCGCATTTGCTACAACGGAGTAATCTATGAAAGGACAATTAATGCGAAATTGATATGAAGTAGATTTAAGAACAATGGGTAAGTAGCAATGAAGAAGAAAATAATAAAAACAAAACATGTTCTTTTACGCTTCATATCAAATGAAAGATATTCTAAATTTTGATATTAGCGATTCCTGACTGGCAAACATATATCATCACTTCCACCCTCTCTCCCTCCCTCTTTGGCTCTGTCTCTGTCTGTCTCTCTCTCTCTCTCTCTCTTTTCTCTCTCTCTGTCTCTCTCTCTCTCTCTCTCTCTCTCTCTCTCTCTCTCTCTCTCTCTCTCTCTCTCTCTCTCTCTCTCTCTCTCAAACGTACAAATAAAAAAAAATCACCTGCTGTCAGAAATGATTTTTTGGTCGTGAAGGCAACATTGGGACCGCAGGCAACCGTCAGGAATTCCCCGCTCCTGTCTATGACGACTGCCGGTAGTTCCTCGTCCTCCTTCGGGTAGTTCTCCTCTGGGGGCGCCACCTGCTTCCGGGGCGCGGTGGAGGGCGAAGGGAAAGATTGCGGAGGACAGGAGGAAAGCGAGGAATTAGGGAGAGGAATAGAGGGATTAAGATGGTTGGATTATATGGCATTATTCTTTGGGTTGGAGGATGGAAGTGAGGACCGTCGAGTGAGACCGAAGTTGCGACACACATCGAGCGGGGATCACATCGCATCAGAACGCATCGCATCACATTAGACGTTGCGCAATACACTTTCCCCAACCTCTCCACCTTGCCCACTCCACCCACTCCACTCGACACCCTCACCACCTCCTCCACCATTAGACGTTTCACATCACACTTTCCCCAACCTCTCCACCTTGCCCACTCCACTTGACACCCCACTACCTCCTCCACCATTAGACGTTTCACCTCTCCACCTTCCCCACTCCACCCCACTCCACTCGACACCCCACCACCTCCTCCACCATTAGACGTTTCACATCACACTTTCCCCAACCTCTCCACCTTGCCCACTCCACCCCACTCCACTCGACACCCCACCACGCCCTCCACCATTAGACGTTTCACATCACACTTTCCCCAACCCCACTCCACCCGACACTCCACTTGACACCCCACTCCTCCACCATTAGACGTTTCACCTCTCCACCTTCCCTCTCCACCCCACTCCACGACATCCCACCACATCATCCACCATTAGATGTGCCTACATCACACTTTCTCCAACCTCTCACCTTGCCCACTCCACCCCACTCCACTCGACACCCTACCACCTCCTCCACCATTAGACGTTTCCTCTCCACCCCACTCCACTCGACACCCCACCACGTCCTGCACCATTAGACGCCTCCCCTCTCCACCCCACTCCACCCGACACCCTTTACCACCTCCTCCACCATTAGACGCCTCCCCTCTCCACCCGACACCCTCACCACCTCCTCCACCACCACTTCACCACATCTACACCGCCCCCTCCCCCTCCCCCTCCCTCCTCCCCATCCCCTCCCTCGCGACACATCGGAAGGCAAACACCACAGAGGTTCAAGGACTAATCCATGTAAAGTAAAAATTCAAAAGCGCCGCCTGGTCGTTAGGGAGGGAAACTGACCTTTAAAAAAAAAAGAAAGAAAAACCTCTCGAACGGCTGTTGTGCAGGAGCTTCGCGTCGACTGCTGCGGCTTAAGGGACTCGGGGATCTTGGGAGGAAGTTGCCGGAGGTCGAGTTGGAGGAGTTAATGGTTGCTTTTGGGGTTGATTTCGAAGGGGATGCTTTGATGTATGGGGATTAATGGGACTGAAATATAATAATAATGATAATAATATTAATGATACAACTAATAATAATGATAATGATAATAATGATATAATGATACTACTACTATTACTGCTAATAATAATGATAATGATAATAATGATATAATGATACTACTACTATTACTGCTAATAATAATGATAATAATAATAATAAAACATTTTGAGAGGATGATTAAAGCTAATTTGCATTTAGTTCTTTTGTAATATACGTAATATCAAAACATATGAGAATATATTGGATTATGAAACAAAGAGAGGAATACTCAGAGAGGGTAAATAAACCTGCTCCGAATATCCGTCGCCACTTTTTTGTCATCGTTAATACCAAAGAGTACCCGACGGATGGCCTGGCGAA
>NC_091580.1:8266802-8274302 GCF_042767895.1 Penaeus vannamei | reverse complement strand
AATAGGAGTAGGAAGAGTAAGAGGAGGGGAAGGAAGAGGAGGTGGAATAGGAGTAGGAAGAGTAAGAGGAAGGGAAGGAAGAGGAGGTGGAATAGGAGTAAGAAGAGTAAGAGGAAGGGAAGAAAGAGGAGGTGGAATAGAGGTTCTGGAATAGGAGTAGGAAGAGGAAGAGGAAGAGAAGGAGGAGGAAGAGTAAGAGGAAGGGAAGGAAGAGGAGGTGGAATAGGAGTAAGAAGAGTAAGAGGAAGGGAAGAAAGAGGAATAGGAGTAGGAAGAGGAAGAGGAAGGGAAGGAAGAGGAGGTGGAATAGGAGTAGGAAGAGGAGGTGGAGGAAGGAGGAAAGGGAAAGAGGAATAGGATTAGGGAAGAGTGAAGAGGAAGGGAAGGAAGAGGAGGTGGAATAGGAGTAGGAAGGCAAGAGGAAGGGGAAGGAGGAGGAGGAGGAATAGGAGTAGGAAGAGTAAGAGGAAGGAAGGAACAAGAGATGGAATAAGAGTAGGAAGAGGAAGAGGAAGGGAAGGAGGAGGAATACGGGAGTAGGAAGAGTAAGAGGAAGGGAAGGAAGAGGAGGTGGAATAGGAGTAGGAAGTGTGAGAGGAAGGGAAGGAGAGAGAGGAGGACAGACAGGAGTAGGAAGAGTAAGAAACAAGGGAAGGAACAGGAGGGAGGTGGAATCCACCACCAGGAGTAGGAAGAGGAGGAGGAGCAAAAGAGAGAATAGGAGGTCCCGGTAATAGGAGTAGGAAGAGGGAAGGGAAGGAAGAGGAGAGGGCGCTGCGAATAGAGTAGGAACCCCGGAGCAGTAAGAGATCGAATGGGAATTCCATTCTTCCTGGTAATTGCAACGGAACTTGAATAGGAGTAGGAAGAGTAAGAGGAAGGGAAGGAAGAGGAACTGGAATAGGAATAGGAAGAGTAAGAGGAAGGAAGGAAGAACGGCGGGAAGAGGAAAATAACGGATGAGGGATGAGCGCAACAGATCGCTTGGAGGCTACTAGGAAGAGGAAGGGGGAGGAGAGAGGAGAAGGAGGAAGAATTGGAGGAGAAGGTGGGATAGGAGTAGGAAAGGGAAGAGGAAAGGGGAAGAGGAGAAGGGGAAGAAAAGGTGGAAGAAAAGAGAAGGGGAGAGGAGAGGAAAGGGGAGGAGGACGAGGAGGAAGGGGAAGAGATGTAATAAGAGTAGGAAGAGGGAGAGGAAGGGGAGGAGGGGGAAACGGGGAAGGGGGGAAGGAGGATGAGGAGGAAGAGGTGAGAGAGAGAGACACACAAGAGAGAGAGAGGGACAGACAGGCACAGAAAGAAACAAAAGAAAAAAAAATCACACAAACACACACATACTGTGAGGTTTGGAGGTCGAGTGCGAGTGCGTGAGGTGGAGGCTGAGTGCGTGAAGTACGTAGCGAGTGCGTGAGGTGGAGGCTGAGTGCGTGAAGTACGTAGCGAGTGCGTGAGGTAGGTAATGAGTGTGTGATGGATAGCGAGTGCGTGGGAGGCAATGAGTATGTGGGATAGATAGCGAGTGCGTGGGAGATAGTGAGTGTGAGGGATAGATGCTGAGTGCGTGAGGTAAGTAGCGAGTGCGTGAGATAGATAGTGAGTGCGTGAGATAGATAGTGAGAGCGCGAGATGGATAGTGAGTGCGTGAGATAGATAGTGAGTGCGTGAGATAGATATTGAGTGCGTGAGATAGACAGTGAGCGTGAGATAGATAGTGAATGCGTGAGATGGATAGTGAATGTGAGAGATAGTGAGTGCATGAGATAGATAGTGAGTGCGTGAGGTAGATAGTGAGTGCGTGAGGTGGATAATGAGTGTGAGAGATAGATAGTGAGTGCGTGATAGATTAAGAGTGCGTGAGATAGATGCCGAGTGGGTGAGGTAGATAGTGAGTGCGTGAGTTTAGAACTTAGTATGAGTCTAGACTAGTCTATGAATGATTTAGGAGTTAGTATGAGGAGCTTAAGCTTAGTATGAAATGAGCTCGAAGTCAGTATGAGGGGTTTAGAACTTCTTATTAGCAAATAATAATATAATAATAATAATAAATAATATATAATAATAAATAATAATAATATATAAATAATATATAACAATAAATAATAATACTATATAAATAATAATAAAATGATAAGATAAGTAGTAAGAGTAGTCAAAAAACTTGTTAGGGTTTATAACAAGTGGTTAGAACTTAGGATCAGTGATTAAAAGCTTAACATTAGTAATTAAAAACTTAATGTGAGCGATTGGGAGTAATTAGGAGAAATTAGTATGATATTAGCGGTTAAGATATCAGCATGAGTATTTAGAACTTGGTGTGAGCGCATGGCAATTCTAGAAGAAAAATGGCTAACTGGTATGAACTGAATTAATAGAATGTCAGGAATCTTGATAATAATTATTAGGTTTATTGGAATAAAAGTGGCTGAAAAGAACAATTATAAACAAAAGTATAAATCGATAAATGGGTAAATGAATACGTTTGTATAAATGCATAGAATTATGTGAATAATATATATAAATGAAAGAATGAAAAACGAAGTGAGAAAAAACATAAATGAAACTAAGAATAAATGAAAATAAATTCAAAACTCTAAATAAAAGGCGTAAACGGATATTGACGAACATGGTGAAGAATCATCCGATTACAAGTTCCAAAATCTCCTGTTTTCTCGTATTTCTCTTCGTTTTTCTCTCCATTCTTTGTCTTTGTCTGTGCCTCTCTTGCTTCTCTTTCTCTCTCTCTCTCCTCATCTCTTTCTCTCGCTGTCTGCCTGGTTGTCTGCATCTCTTTCTTTTTTTCTCTCAATATCTGTCTTTCTGTTTCTCTTTTTTTCTCCGTTTCTCCTTCTCTCATTGTTTGTCTGTCTCTTTCCTCCATTCTCGCTTTTTTATTTTTAATTTTTTTTAAATTACACTGATCTTTACCTTACAGACTGCCTATTCCTCGGTTTCTTTATTTGTATATTGTTTACCTGTCTGTCTCTCTCTATCTATCTTTCTATCTCTTTCTTTCTCCCTTCCTCCCTCCCTCTCTCTCTCTCTCTCTCTCTCTCTCTCTCTCTCTCTCTCTCTCTCTCTCTCTCTCTCTCTCTCTCTCTCTCTCTCTCTCTCTCTCTCTCTCTCTCTCTCTCTCTCTCTCTCTCTCTCTCTCTCTCTCTCTCTCTCTCTCTCTCTCTCTCTCTCTCTCTCTCCTTCTCTCTCTTCCACGTTTCTCAAATCCAAAAAAATACCCTTCTCATTTCATAATTCTGAAGAGTCACCTTTCCGCTAAACCGACAAACAGCTGGAGAGATGAAATAATCCCTGATAATCCCAGGCAATCCTAACTAATCCTAACTAATCCCGGACAATCACGAGACGCACATAATTCTACAATCCTTGGCCAACATGCTGACTTCAATCCTCGGTTCCGTTAGTCTTTACCAGTTCCTTGTACTAACTGTGTGTTTTGTGAGAGAGAGAAAAAAACGTTACAAAAAAAGATGGTGAAACAAATAGAAAAGAAAGTTTTGATAAAAAGAAAAAAGGAAAGTACATTGCGTAAGAGAAGATAAATGTTATAAGAATACCCTCCCCCCCCCCAAAAAAAGGTAAAAAAAGGAAAGGAGAAAACAATAATATACCGTCAAGATGACCGTTTTATGGCGTTTTGTTTTTGTTTTTATTTCGTTTATTTATTTATCGCCTTTTTTTTTTTTACCTGCCTCCTTTTCATGTAGTTTGGTGTGTGACCCTTTTTTTGCCTTAAGAAGGTCATAAAAAGAGAGAACAAGAGAGCGAGAGGGAGAGAAAGAGAAAGAGAGAGAGAGAGAGAGAGAGTGAGACAGAGAGAGGGAGAGAGAGAGAGAGAGAGAGAGAGAGAGAGAGAGAGAGAGAGAGAGAGAGAGAAAGAGAGAGAGAGAAAGAGAGAGAGAGGAGAGGAGAGAGAGAGAGAGAGAGAGGAAGAGAGAGGGAGAGAGGGGGAGAGAGAGGAGAGAGAGGGAGAGAGAGAGAGAGAGAGGGAGAGAGAGAGAGAGAGAGAGAGAGAGAGAGAGAGAGAGAGAGAGAGAGAGAGAGAGAGAGAGAGAGAGAGAGAGAGAGAGAGAGAGAGAGAGAGAGAGAGAAAGACAAGAGAAAAGACTCAATAACAAAGAAGAAAGTAAAAAAAGAGCAAACGGGCCAAGATAAACAGTCTATGGCGCGGTAGAAAGGGGTGGGGGCGAAGGGGGAAGGGGAGGTAGAGAAAACGGGGGAAGGGGAAGGGAGAGAGGGGGAGGAGAAAGAGGTCAAAGCATAGGTGCAAGAAAGGGAATGAAGAGATTAAAGAGGAATATGACAGCATGGGAGATGTTATGACAAGTGACAATTGAAAAAAAATGAAAGAAAAAAAGAAAGCATAAGAAGACAGAGATGAAGAAGACTGAAAATAAGAGAAAAGAAGAGGAAATGGATTATCAGGTGGAAGAGAAGGAGGAGGATAAAGACAGAGGAGGAGCAAGAAAAGAGGTACAAAGCAGAAGAGGAGGAATAAGGATAGACAAGGCGTGATAGACAGAGACGAAGAAGAAGAGAAGAGTAGAAAGGAGATAAAGCAAATCAAACAAAAACGGAAAAACACGACAGGGGAGGAAGAAAAACAGCAAGAGAAAACAGAAGGAAGAAGAAGAAGAAGAAGAAGAAGAAGAAGAAAAAGAAGAAGAAAAAGAAAGAGGGAGAAGAAGAAGAAGAAGAAAAAGGAGGAGGAAGAGGAGCAGAAGAGAGAAGAAGAAGAAGAATGAGAAAAAATAATAATAATAAGTAGAAGAAGAATGAGGAAACAAGAAGAAGAAGAAGAGGAAAAGAAGAAGAAGAAAAAGAAGAAGAAGAAGAAAAGGAATATGCAAGGTAGCGCGAAGCACAAAAGGAAAGCGATAAGAATGAGCGATTGGCAGCGGGTCACGTGATCCAGAATTAGACGATGATCCGTAATTAATTAAAGAAAAAGGAAAAGAAAAGGAAAGTAAGGAAAAGAGGAAGAAAAAATATGAAAAGAAGAGGAAGAAAGGAAAAAAAGAAGAATGAAAGAGAGAAAGAAGAAAAATAAAAAGAAGAATGGAAAGGGGTAGAAGGAAAATAAAAAGAAAAGGAAGAAAGGAAAAGAAGAAGAAGAAAGGAAAATAAAAAGAAGAGCGAAAAGGGGTACAAGAAAAATAAAAAGAACTGGAAGAAAGGAAAATAAGAATGAAAAAAGGAAGAAGAAAAATAAAAAAGAGGAAGAAAGGAAAAGAAGAGGAAATGAAAAGAGGAAGAAGAAAAAAAGAAGAATGAAAAGGGGAAGAAGGAAAATAAAAAGAAGAGGAAGAGAGGAAAATAAAAGAAAGAATGAAAAGGGGAAGAAGGAAAATAAAAGAAGAGGAAGAAAGGAAAATACAAAGAAGAATGAAAAGAGGAAGAAGAAGAAGAAAAAGAAAGAGGAAGAAAAGGATTAAAAGAAGAATGGAAAGGAGGAAGAAGGAAAATAAAAAGAAGAGGAAGAAAGGAAAAGAAGAAGAATGAAAAGAGGAAGAAGAAAAAAGGAAGAGGAAGAAAAATAAAAAGAATGAAAAGGGGAAGAAGGAAAATACAAAGAAGAGGAAGAAAGGAAAAGAAGAAGAATGAAAAGGGGAAAAAGGAAAATAAAAAGAAGAATGAAAAGAGGAAGAAGAAGAAAAAAAGAAGAGGAAGAAAAATAAAAGGAAGAATTAAAAGGAGAAGAAGGAAAATAAAAAGAAAATAAAGGAAAAGAAGAAGAATGAAAAGGTGACGACGAAAAATAAAAAGAAGAGGAATTGGACTGAAAAGGAATGAAAAGGAGGAGGAAGAGAAGAAGAAACAATAACTGAGAAGAACTTAAATGAAGCCTAGATGACCAAGGAATAATTAAAGAAAGAATAAAAAGAAGAGAATGGAGAAGAGAAAAGAAACCAGAGGACGAGGAGGAAAAGGGGGAGAGGCGGGACTAGGAAGAGGAAGAAAGAAAAACAGAAATAATAATAAGAAAAAGGGAGGAGATAGAAGATGGAGATGTAAGAATAGAGGAAGGAAAATAGAAAAAAAAATCGTAGAGTCCACAATAGATTAAAGAAAAGGAGAAGAAATAGAGGAACTAAAGAAAAAAGGAGGAGGAAGATGAGGATGAGGAGGGGGAGAAAGGAGGAGGAGGAGGGGGAGGAGGAGAATCAGGACTAGGAAGAAGGAGGTGGAAAAGAGGAAGAGGAGGAAGAAGATAAAGATGACGAACAATAATAAGAAGAAAATGAAGATGATGAGAAGGAAGAAGAAGAGGAGAAGCGACAGAACATGGGTAAGGAAGAAGGAAGGTAAAGGAGAAGGAAGCAGAGAGTAATAAGTAGTAAGTCGCACAACACACCCCCATTATCTCTTGGTCGTGTGGGTCTTCAGGTGTCGGCATTCTCTCTCTCTCTCTCTCTCTCTCTCTCTCTCTCTCTCTCTCTCTCTCTCTCTCTCTCTTCCCTTCCCTTTCTCTCCCTTCTCTCATTCTTTCCCATTCACTTTCTTTCCCTCTCTTTTGCCCTTTCCCTAGCTCCCTTCTGTCTGTCTCTCTCTCTCCTTCCTTTTCTCTCCCTTCTCTCATTCTCTTTCTCTCCCTCTCTCTCTCTTCAGCTCTCTCTCTCTCTCTCTCTCTCTCTCTCCTTTTTTATCCTCTCTCTTTCTCTCCCTCTCCCTCCCTTCATCTCTCTCTCTCTCTCCTTTTTTATCCTCTCTCTTTCTCTCTGGTTTCTTTCTTGTCAGGCATGGGTGTTTGTTTTGGCAGGCGGACACTTTACAACTCTGGTACATTTCTGCTGATAAACAAATATTTGTTTTATGGTATGTTTTCTGCATTTCATTGTCTTGGTATTCTGAAGAAATATTTTTTCAACTTGGAGAGTTATATGTGATGCAAGGAATGCTGCATGGAATTTATGTATATCTCCCACATCAGTTTACCATATACTTACATTTTTTCGAAAAACACACACACACACACACACACACACACACACACACACACACACACACACACACACACACACACACACACACACACACACACACACATATATATATATATATATATATATATATATATATATATATATATATATATATATATATATATATATATATATATATATATATATATATACCACCTATCTGGATTTTATATCAAACAATATTGGATTACAACTGCAATATAAACACTGTAGCATCAAATGCCAACAATACTGATGATCTAAACAAGTTACCCTGGGACTCATCGCAGTATAATCACAATGCAACATAAAACATAACTTAAGGCCATATGACGATTCTCTGCAGTTTCAGTTGCCTCTCGCTGGACCTTTCGCAGCGCCCCTTGTTTCCTCGAACCAGCGGGAGTTTGGGGCTGTCGTTCATGAAATCCTGAGAGAGTCTGTGTTCCCTTTTCTGTGTTCCTATCTTCTTACTCCGAATCTGTCTGTCTGTCTGTCTGTCTGTCTCTCTCATTCCTCCCACGTC
>NC_091580.1:8244302-8261802 GCF_042767895.1 Penaeus vannamei | reverse complement strand
AAGAGGAGGAAAAGTTAGAAAAGTAAGAAAAATGACACCCTCCCCCCCCAAAAAAAAACTACAATACTCCTGAATCAGAAATATCACAGGAACTCGAACGTGCACCAGCAGATCCCGAATCGACTTAGCCACCCGTTCCTCTCTGGCATCGGGGAGTACTTGGCTATAGATCTCATCGCCACCTGCTTGAAGCGCTCATGATTATAACTGGTGGGAAAAAAAGTCCCCCTTTTTCCACGATAACACTTGTAACGCCTCCATCCCACACACGACCGAGGGCGAGCATGAAGATGAGAAAAAGAGGAAAGAGAAGGAAAAGGAGAAGGAAAAGGAGAAGGAAAAGGGGAAGGAGAAGGAAAAGGAGATGGGAGAAGAGAAGGGGAAGGGGAAAGGGCATGTGGAAGGAAAAGGAGAAGGAAAAGGAGATGGAAGAAGAGAAGGGGAAGGGGAAAGGGCATGTGGAAGGAAAAGGAGAAGGAAAAGGAGATGGAAGAAGAGAAGGGGAAGGGGAAAGAGCATGTGGAAGGAAAATGAGAAGGAAAAGAGAAGGGGAAGGGGAAAGAGCATGTGGTTGTACGTAAAAGATTTAGGCGCAGTAACGTGTAGGTGGACTACGGTTATATATATACGTACACATGATAAAAAAACATATATGTACAAACACAGAAGAGCTAGTCGTAGGTAGATACGCAGGCAGACAGATAGACACACACACACACACAAACATAAATACACACACACACACACACACACACACACACAAAACACACACAGCACACACAGCACACAACACAAAGACACACAACGAATCCCTCTCTCTCCCTTCCTCCACATACCACATCCTTCTCCCCTCCCCTCCCCCCCTCTTAACTTCCAACTAAACCCACTCTACATTACGCTTTTGTACGAGCGCCCTCTCCCCCATCCCCTCCCCTTCCCCTCCTCCTCCCCTCCTCCTCTTCTCCCCTCCCCTCCCCTCCCCTCCCTTCCCCTCCCCTCTTCTCCCCTCCCCTCCTCCTCCCCTCCCCTCCCCTCCCCCTACCTCCTCTGGAACACGAGTCGGATGACGCTAAATCTGCAGACGGTTACCAGCGACTGAGGGGAAAGCGGGTCACACCAGAAATAACTTGTGCTGGGGGAGAAGGGAAGGGGAAGGATAAGGGGGGGAGAGGGAAGAAGAGGGGGAGAGGGGAAGGGGAATGGGGAGAGGGAAGGGGAAGGGGGGAGGGAAAGGGGAAGAGGGGAAGGGGGGAGAGGGAGAGGAAAAGGAAGAGAGGGGAAGGGAGAGGGGGAGAGGGAGAGGGAAAGGAGGAGAGGGGAAGGGGGAGAGGGAGAGGGGAAAAGAGAAGGGGGGAAGGGGAAGAGGGAGAGGGAAAGGAGGAGAGGGGAAGAAGAGAAGAGGGAGAGGGGAAGGAGAAGGGGAGAGAACGAAGGAGAAGGGAAGAAGGAAAGGAGGAGAGGGAAAGAGGGAGAGGGAGAGGGGGAAGGATAAGGGGAGAGAAAGAAGGAGAGAGGAAGAGGGAAAGGAGGAGAAGGGAAGGATTAGGGTGAAAAAAGAAGAGGGAAACTGCATAAGGGGAAGAGGGAAAGGAAAGAAGAAAGATAAGGGAGGAAGAAAGAAGAGGGAAAGAGGGAGAGGGGAAGCATAAGGGGGAAGAAAAAAGAGGGAAACTGCAAAAGGGGGAGAGGGAAAGGAGGGGAAGGGGAAGGGAGGAAGAAAGAAGAAAAGGGGAAGAGGAAAAGGAGGAGAGGGGAAGAAGACGAGAAGAGAGAGGGGAAGAAGAGGAGAAGAGGGAGGGGAAGAAGAGAAGAGGGAGGGGACAGCATACGGAGAGAGGGAAATAGGGGAAAGGGAATGGAGGTAAGAGATGATGTGATGGTCAGTAAGAGAAAGGCGGAGGAGAGATGGAGAAGGGAAAGGAAAGCGTGGAAGGGGGAGAGGGACAGAAGAAAAAAGGGGAAAAGAAAAACAAACATATGAGAGAGAGAAAGGGGGAGAAGAAGGAGAGATAGGAGAAAGAAAAGTAAGGAGAGGAGGATAAGGGAGGGAAAAGAGGGAGGGAGTGGGTGGAAGGGTAGGTGGTAGAAGAGGGAAAGATGGATGGTGGGAAGAGAAAGGGGAGATAAAACGAAGAAATAGAGGGTAAAAGAGGAGTATGAGTAGAGAGGATGGAGGGTAAGTAAGGGAGGAAGGAGGAGAGGGGAAAGGAGAGAAAGGAAAAAATAGAAAGAGGGGTAGGGGGATAGGAGGGGAGAAGGAAAAACATGCAGGTAAATGAGAGAGAAAGTGTTATGCAGAGGAAGTGAGGGCATGGGAGAGGGAAAATAAATAGTGAGAGGTGCGAAAAGGATTTTTAGCTCTAACGAAAGGGAAGGGATAAACGTAGACTGAAATGAGAGAAAGAGAGAGAGAAGGAGAGAGAGAGGGAGAGAGAGAGAGAGAGGGAGAGGGAGAGGGAGAGGGAGAGGGGAGAGGGAGAGGGAGAGGGAGAGGGAGAGGGAGAGGGAGAGGGAGAGGGGAGAGGGAGAGGGAGAGAGGGAGAGAGAGAGAGAGAGAGAGAGAGAGAGAGATGAGAGAGAGAGAGAGAGAGAGAGAGAGAGAGAGAGAGAGAGAGAGAGAGAGAGAGAGAGAGGGGGGGTGGACAGATGCGTATAATTGAGCAGAAAAAGCGAGGGAGAGAGGGCCGGGGAGTAGGGCGAAGGAGAGGAATTAGCGCAGGGGGGAAGAGTGTTCATTGCACATGGCTTTCACCTGCATGCGAGCGCTCATGAGAGGAGGTGTGGCTTTTATCAATCTGTCTGTTCAACACACAGACTCTCTCTCTCTCTTTCTCTCTCCCTCTCTCTTTCTCTCTCTCTCTCTTTCGCTCTTCTCTCTCTCTCTCTCACACACACACAGCACACACAAACATACACAAACACACACACAACACACACACATACACACACACACACACACAAGATTCTTCGTCCATCTCGGCAAGCCAACCGTCTTCCATGATTCACTCTTGGCCGGAATGCCCCCCCCCCGCTCCTACCCGTCCCCCCTTCCCCCCCATCTGCTCCCCCTCCTCCACCCCACCCCCGCTCCTGCCCACCTGCTCCTACCCCCCCCCCCCCCACCCACCCCACTCCTCCACACCCATAACACATGATTTTGAACTTCCCAACACCCGTCTACCTCCCATCCCCCTCCCCCCCCCCACATAACCCCTTCTCTTCTAACTTCCCCCCACATGACTTAATCCACTTCAGGCCTGTCCTTTCCTTTCCCCATTATAAAACAAAACAAAACAAAACAAAAACAAAACGCCTTAAAAGGAATTCTTTCACGATCATCCATAATGATAAGGATATCGATGAGATTAATAAACACCATTATTGTTATTGACATAATAACATTATTTTCGCTGTTACTTCCATCAATATTAGCATCACTGATATCATTAGCAGCAACTTGATAAATTTTATCATTAGTAATATCTTTATCATCATCCCCTATCATCATCATTAATTTGCATTATCGGCTTCACTCTTTTCCGCCATAGAGAATTAGAATGTCTAAATATAGATACTACATTCATGAAAATACAAAACAATATCAGCTGATTTGTAAGACGCGAGGAGAGAGAGAGAAGATGAGGGGGAGAGGGAGAGAGAGGGGGGAGGGAGGGAATAAGGGGGAGAGTGAGAGAGTGAGGGGGAGAAGGAGGGAATGAGGGTGAGAGGGAGGGGCGGAAAGAGGGTGAGAGGGAGGGGTGGGAAGAGGGAAGAGGGGAGAGTGGGAGGGGAGGGGGCATGGGGGGAGGGGGCAGGGGGAGGGTGACATAGGTCGTCATGCAGATAAACTCATGCAGGAAAAATGAGCCTCTTAGCGCAGCAAGATAATGGGGGCGCTAAGGTTAATGTTTCCCCTCGAGGAATCCGCCTCTGAGGGGAAATGGGGAGAGGAGACGGGGCGAGGGATTGATTTCGAATTGCGGAAGGCAGGAGGGCCTCGAGAGTGCTTGTCTGCGCAGCGGGCGGACGCATGCACAGTCACAAAACAAGCAAACAGACGGACACACACACACATATACAGAGACACATACACACACACACACACACACACGCAGACACACAGACATACACACACATGCAGACACACACACACACATACACATGCAGACACACATTCACTCATCCGCACAAACAGACGTGCGTGCGGGCAAGCGCGCACTGTCACTCGCATACAGATCAAAGAGAAATGCAGATTCTCATTATACGCCATCACAATCCCTGATTTATCTGGACCTGACATATGCAGTCTTCAGAAGCTCCTCCGTCTTCCCTTCCCCGGTCTCCCTTGCCCCTCCCCTTCCTCCCCCTCCAATCCTTCTCCTCAGTCTCCACCTCTCTCCCTTCTTTTCTCTCTTCCCCTTCCACTTCTCCTCCTCTCTCACCTCAACTCCTCTTCCCCTTCTACTCTTCCTCTACCACACCCTTCCTCCCCCTCCATTCCTTATTCTCTCTCCTCTTCCACTTTTCTTCTTTTCTCTCTCCCCCTTCCACTCCTCCTCCCTTTCCTCCTTGCTGGCCCTTCCCCGCCCCCATCTCGGCCCTTCCCTCCTCGCCCTCTCCTGCCTCCCCCTCCCCCTCCCCCCAATCCTCTCCTTAACTCCCAATCGCCGAGGACTTATGACTTCAAGGATTCAAAGCTGATGCTGGGCGCCGTGGCTTAAGGTTGTTGAAGGGATAGGACGGGGACGGGGGTCGCGGGAGGAGTCTGGCGAGTGGAAGTGGGTCGTGAGGGAATGAGGGCAGTGTGCAAGGGGTCGTGGAGTGCATGGGGATAGTCACAGTCGTCGTGTGTTCAGTACCACCGCCGCAAGCGTTGTGGCAGGTCAAGGCTGGAAACAATGGGCCTTCCCGACGCTACAAAAGCATGAAAGAATCCCAGTATCTGACAGCGGGACGGGATCGCGGGCGAACCAGTGATAAATAACCACCGAGAGAATGCAGTCGCGGTGGAGGCTGGTTTATTGCTTGCGGTTCGGGGGTCGAGCTGGAGGCGAGCGATCTCCCTAAACAACGTGAGAGTGTAAAGGAATCCGCGCTGGGGACTAGATCAAGGGGTAAACACTTGATAAGGAAAGGCAAACAGGGAGAGTCGGGCGAGTTTCCAGCGAATGACGCAACGGTTGTGGTAGGTCAGGGCTGGAATCAAAGGAGCCTTCCTGGCGGGGAAGCAGGGAAGGGCGGCAGACTGCTTGCGGAGTGGCGGAGGAAACCACGCCGGGTTAGGGGTCGGGAGGGAAACCGGGCGCCGGATTCATTAACATACGACCGTAACGCATTTACCAGCGGTCATTTACCATTGTATTTACCAGTAATGGCAAATTGGGATTCACGAAGAAATGGTAATTTGGATATGCTGAGTTGCAATCGTAAATCGACTCATTCTTATGGTAGCCAACAGAGGGCTCTAGTAAAGCAATTCCACCAATCAGCGAGCGCCTTACATAATCTTTTAGGTTCCTTCGGCCAATCCCGTAACATGTAAACAGAAATAAGCACAGCGAGATTTTTAAAATGATCTTCAAAGCTAAAACACTATTTAAGCACATGTAGAAAAAATGAATAAATTTATTTGATCATATCCACCATGTGGGATATATATCAAACATATATCAAATATATATCCAAGCAGTTTTTATTGATTGATTTATTTTTCATCATTATTTAACAAAGAGCCGGACCAAAATTTTTATTAATCGCTATCTGTCGTCAAAGGAAATATTTTCAAGCTTATTCTTGCCCATGCACTTTGGACTTTATTGTCAAAATGCCGACAGTCGCAGAAATTGCTATACTCGTTTAGCGTTGGAATTGCCAGTTTATATATCAGCAAGGTAGTTTTTTCTATATCATCTGTAATAATTATGTCAGAGAAGAATTCTTTAAGAGTTCACTTATCTATCGACTCCATGCATTTTTGTATGATATAGGCCTATAATTTTACGAGAATTTGTGTGGATTTTATTCTCGCGTTTCATGTGAAATTTGTATTTCTTCACTATGCCCGCACTGCGATATGTGTTTGCCATCATATTAGTTACATAAGGTGTAAAAACAAACCTAAAATTTTGCTTAGATATTGATTTTTTGACGAGATAACACATGATGACATCGTCTTCCCAGAAGTTGCCAGTGCTCTGACCACTGGTAAAATTTACCATGGTAACTCCGATGGTAAGTGGTTAGTGAATACCACCGCTGTCTGGTTACCATGGTAATTACAGTTACCAGTGATTTTACCATCGTAAGTGCGTTGGTGATTCCGGGCCCGGGATGGTCACGGAAGGGCGGAGGGCTGGAGAAGGGATCGCCGAGGACACCGAGCCGGGGAAAAGGGACATGGGGAATTGCGGACAGGTGGCGCAACAAGATTAAGAGTCGGCGAGAAAACAGAGACGGTCATAGCCGGCCATTCAGGGGGCGTGGCGAGTCTGGGATGGAGACGAGGGGAGGGATTGGTGTGAAAGAAGAAGAGGGAAACTGCAAAAGGGGAAGAGGGAAAGGAGGAGAGAAGAAGGATAAGGGAGGAAGAAAAAAGAGGGAAATTGCAAAAGGGGGAGAGGGAAAGGAGGGGAGGGGAAGGGGAAGGGAGGAAGAAAGAAGAAAAGGGGAAGAGGAAAAGGAGGAGAGGGGAAGAAGAAGAGAAGAGGGAGGGGACAGCATACGGAGAGAGGGAAATAGGGGAAAGGGAATAGAGGTAAGAGATAATGTGACGGCGAGTAAGTGAAAGGCGGAGGAGAGATGGAGAGGGGAAAGCCGGCCATTCAGGGGTCGTGGCGAGACTGGGACGGAGACGACTAGGGCGCGCCGGTCGCCATCAGGAGAGCGGGACGGAGCCAGCTGGGCCACCTGGTGCACACGGCCAGGTCACCAGCTGGCGCACCGGCGTAATGAGCGGGAAACTCGCTTGCGGGAAGGAAGGAGCTCTGTGGAAGTGAGCTTTGGGGCGGGAGAGAGAGAGAAAAAACATTATCTCTTCTTACTATTTTACCTATTCATTCGTTTTCTCTACATTTCAAATAGACTTTTTAATTCTTGAAAATTAGTTGATTAATTGTGGAGTTATTGTCATTGTTCTTTTCATTTGTTCTCAAGCAAAATACCATATATATGTGATTGTATTATCTTAAAAAATCGTTTACCACCATTATCTCTTATTACTATTTTACCTATTCATTCATTTTTTTCTACATTTCAAGTAGACTTTTTTAATTCTTGAAAATTATTTGATTAATTGTGGTTATTGTCATTGTTCTTTTTTAATTGTTCTCAAGCATAATACCATATATATGTGATTGTATTATATTAAAAAATCGTTTACCACCATTAACAATATTTGTAGTATAACTACAGTAACACTATCATCATATTCATTATCAACGTCATCGTTTTCATTACGTTTATTATTGCCATTACTCTTGTCACCACGATTTCTTTATCTTCACTATTATTACTATTCGTTATCATTACTATTATCTCCATCATGTCCATCATCATTATCAGATCCCTGATTTTTACTAACACTTTCATAAAAATGATATCAATAATGATGAAACTAAAGATAGAATAGTAATGATAATGATAATGATGTTGCTACTATGATCATTATCATCGTTACTAGTATTTCAGCACTTATCATCATTATCACAATTATAATAAGAATTTGATTGGTTATACCACTACAAATATATTACGATTTCTTATAAACATCATTACCTTATGACTTTTATCATAATTCTTCATCGTTTATTACAGTTATCATTACTGGTATCTATCATCACTTACGATTCCTAATATCATTTTTGATTTATATTGTCGTCATTATCACTCATCATCATCATCATCTGTATTAATCGCTTTACTATTACGATTAACTTTCTTAATCAATCTTCATTATCATCCTTCTTCTATCATCATTCTATAATCATTATCATAATCCTCAGTCTCATTATATTTGTGATTGTTATCAACATTGTTGTTTCATATGATCATTACCATTAAATTATCATTATCCATATCATTATTTCTGTTTGCCTTGATAACCTTTTTCATAACTCTAATACTACTTGCTAATGCCATAATTATGGTCTTTTGATTGATAATCCTACTAATAATCGAGTTATTATCGGAATTCGATTCGTCAGAGTCCGAGGAGAAATGTCGCTACTGCTTTGCAATCTTTCCCTCCCCGCATAACCACCACGGGGGTGAGGGGGTGAAGGAGGGGGAGGTGGGATGAAGGGGGGGAGAGGGAAGGGGGATGGAGGGTTGGGGAAGGAGAGACGAGGGAAGGGGGATGGAGAAGGGGGGGGGGAGGAGGAGAGCGGGAGGAGGAGGAGAGGGGAAGGAAGGATGGAGAAGGATAGGGATGGAGAGAAGGGTAAAGAGAACTGGGAAAGGAGAGATAAGGAAAGTGAAAGGAAGGGGAAAAAAAGATAGTGAAGAAGAAGAATGAAAACGGAACACGGAGAAAAAAAAGAGAAAGAAGGAAGGAGATATGAAGAAATGGAGAAAGGGGGAAGAAGAGATGGGGAAGGAGAGCCAGAGGTGAGAAGAGGGGCCCTGTTAGCTGCGGTTAACTCATTCATTCATTTGATATCCGGGGCCTAAGCGGGATGAGTCTCAGGTTGCTGCTAATCTGGATGAACTATTGCCATAATGTGCAGTGTTTCTGTGTATTTGATAGTGAGTAGGTGTGTGTGTATGTGTGTGTGTGTGTGTGGATTTGTCTGTATGTGTGTGTGTGTGTGTGTGTGTGTGTGTGTGTGCGTGCGCGTACGCGTGTGTGTGTATGTATGTAGGTATGTATGTATGTATGTATGTAGGTAGGTGTGTGTGTGTGTGTGAGTGTGTGTGTGTGTGTGTGTGTGTGTGTGTGTGTGTGTATCTGTGTGGATTTGTGTGTGTGTGTGTTTGTTTGTTTGTGTGTGGATTTGTCTGTGTGTGTGTGTGTGTGTGTGGGCGTGTGCGTGTGTGTATGTGCGTGTGTGTATGTGCGTGTGTGTATGTGTGTGTATGAGCGCGTGTGTGCCAGCTCACGCACGCCCCTGTGTACTGTTGTGTATAAATTATTATCATTTTTTGCGGAAACATTCCAGGCAATTGCATTTTCATGAGGCGGCGGAGGTGTAAACACGCGGCCCGTAATGTTTAGCAGGACCAGCCCCTTATGAGGAGCCTCTGCGCCATGCCCTTTAAACCCCGCGCCGCACACGAGTCCCATGTCGAAACATGACCCAAGTTCCAATCCACAATCCTTCCTCCGCCCTTGCTTCGGATTCGGAGACGACCTATCGTTTCCTGCGGTCGGCTGGCCTGGCTAATTCTGTTTAATCGGTTAGGCATTTTCGTCAAGAAAGAATAAATCGTATTAGTGTCAGAGACTAAACATGAGACGTGTGTTTTTTTTCTCTCCTGCAAAATGTCAAAACCAGATCTATGAATTCTTGGGATTTTTTTTTCTTGCGTTGTCTGTTCCTCCCGCTCTCTTTCGCTCTTCTAACCCCCGCTCGACCGCCATCGCTCTCTGTTTCTGTCTCTCTCGTTCTCTTCCTCTCCTATCCTCTCTCTCGTTCTCTCTTACTCTTACTCTCTCTCTCTTGCTCTTTATCTCCCTCTCTCTCTCTCTCTCTCTCTCTCTCTCTTTCCCTCTCTCTCTCACTCTCTCTTCACCCACTCCCCCTCCTCTTTTCCTCCTACCATTTCCCTCTCTCCTTCCTCCCATTCTTTTCCTCCCTCCCTCCCTTCCTAGTGTCCCTCTCCTCCCATTCTTCCTCTCCCTCCCTCCCCCCCTTCCTCGTGTCTCTCTCCTCCCATTCTTCCCCTCCCTCTCCTCCCTCTTTTCCTCGTGTCTCTCTCCTCCCATTCTTCCCCTCCCTTCCTTCCTTCCTCGTGTCTCTCTCCTCCCATTCTTTCTCTCCCTCCCTTCCTCATGTCTCTCTATTCCTATTCTTTCCCTCCCTCCCTTCCTCGTGTCCCTCTCCTCCCATTCTTCCTCTCCCTCCCTCCATCCCTTCCTCTTGTTTCTCTCCTCCCATTCTTCCCCTCCCTTCCTCGTGTCCCTCTCCTCCAATTCTTCCCCTCCCTCTCCTCCCCTCTCCACTCCATTCTGCATTTTCTAGCGGGGGAGCGAAAAAATAATTCACATTCCCCAGCCGGCCCGAGCCCTAGGAGGCGAGGCAGCTTCGGGAACGCTCCAAGCAAACCCTTCCTTCCTCCTCCCCTCCCCCCCCACCACAAGCCCTCCCTTCCCCCCTACCCCCCGTCGCAAGCACACCCTTCCCCACCAGATCCCCTTCCCCAGCCACACCGGCCCACAAGCACCCCCTCTCAACCGCGCCACACTCGATCCCACAAACACCCCTTCCCTCTTACCCCCTCCTCCCCCTACTCCACAAGCCTCTCCCTCCCCACACCACCACCGCATGCACTCCCCACCCCGACCACACGCTCTCTCTCCCCACCAAATGCACTTCCACCAGACCTCTGCTTCCTGGTCGGCGGAAAGCAAGCAAATGCAAGGAGTAAGGCTGGAGACTACTAGATCACGTGACCTATTTACTTTTTCTCTTTGTTTTCAGAGTCTTTTGGTATTGTTTGGAGTATTGGAGATAATAATGATAATAAAATAATTATAACGGTAATGCAATGACGTAAAAATGTTGATGATTGTGGTGGTGATGGTGGCAAGGGTGATGAGGATTTTTGTAATCTGATTAATGGTGATGATGATGAACTTGAGGGAGAGGGAAAGAGAAAGGAAAAGGAAAAGGAAAAGGGAAAGGGGAGGGAGAGGGAAAGAGAGGGAGGGAGGGAGGGAGGGAGACAGACAGAGGAGGGAGGGAGACAGACAGAGAGAGAGAGAGAGAGAGAGAGAGAGAGAGAGAGAGAGAGAGAGAGAGAGAGAGAGAGAGAGAGAGAGAGAGAGAGAGAGAGAGAGAGAGAGAGAGAGAGAGATGGATCCAGAGATACTGAGACAAAGAGAGAGAGATGGATACTGAGACAAAGGAAGAGAGACAGTAAGAAATATACTGTTGGGGGCAGACAGAAGACCAAAAGAATGATTAAATAAATAAGAAACATCCTTAAAAACAAACAAACAAACATATAAGTAAATTAATGGTAAAATAAACAAATAAATAAGCAAATTAACGGTAAAATAAACAAACAAATAAATAAACAGTGGATAGAAAAAATAGTAACAGCATCAAACTTTTGAAAACCTCGTCTCAAAAAATGAAATGAAATAAGAATAAACAAATACGAGAAAGAAAGGCGAAAATAAATAAAGTAACCTGATCTACCAGGTAGCGAAGCCTATTACAAAAATAACACGACGACCGTGTTCCCAGAGCATTGTCGCTCACGGTAGTATAAACAGCTGATCGCATTAAGTACCGTCTATTTGAGTTGTTGGCAACTCAGCGGAGAGCAGGTGCCAACGCGGGCTTTAATGCTGACAAGAACACTGAGCTGAGTTTAAGCCGCTCGTTAATGCAGTTGTCTTTTATTTTATTATTTTTTTCTCTATTTCTTTCCGGGCGTTGGTGAAAAAAGGAGAATTGCGAAATAGGATGCGTGTGCAAGAGAGGAAGATGATAAAAGTAGATATTTTTTTCAGAAGCTGTTGATTTTTGTCTTTACTTATTATCATCACTGTCATTATCATCGTGATCGTTATTAATTTATTATCATCATCACTATTATTATCATTATTATCATCACCATTATGTCTGCTGCTAATACTATTCTTATTACTATTATAATTATTTTTACTATTATTCTTTATATTACTGTTGTTATTATTACTATCACCGTTATCACTATTACGATTATCATCTTCATCACTAGTATTATTCTTATTTTCATTATTATTGCTATTATCAGTATTACTGCCATTTACATTACCATTATTATCATTATCATTACTATCATCATGATCATTATTATCATCATTTGTAATATTATTACCATTAACTTCCACATTATCATTATAAATATCATTATTATCATCATTATAATTAAAATATTACTATTATCATTACTATAATAATAATAACAACAACAATAATAATGACAATAACAATAATAACATTAACAATAAATGTAATGATGATAATAATACTGATAATAGCAATGATATTGATGATGATACAACTACTACTCCTAATAATATTAATGAGGATTGTGATAATGATAATGATGATGGTGGTTATATTAATGATAATTATTAACATCACCATCATTATCATCATTATCATTACTATTATTATCATTGTTACTGTTGTTGTTATCATAATCACTGTTTTTATCATCATTATCATTATTATCATTTGAAGCTAATAAGAAATTGCGATTGACTTAAGGGATGTTGATGAAAATGAAAGATGAAGATGGAGAAACAGTGACAGAGAGAGAGAGAGAGAGAGAGAGAGAGAGAGAGAGAGAGAGAGAGAGAGAGAGAGAGAGAGAGAGAGAGAGAGAGAGAGAGAGAGAGAGAGAGAGAGAGAGAAAGAAAGAAAGAGAAAGAGAAAGAGAGAGAGAGAAAACGAAGACCTTGCTACAAAAACCTTAATTTCAGACACATGTTAAGATTCTATCTTTATTACAGAAACACATGTAAGGAGAGAAAGTAAAAACAAAGTAAACAAAAGGCAAAACATTAATAAACGTCAAGATATGGAAGAGTAAAAAGTAATACTAATTTTGATGTGAAGAGAAAGAAAATGATCGTGTCCCTTTAACAGGCAAAACAAAAGTAATAATAAATAGCAAGGTCACATATACTAACGCACAATTAAACAAACGATCAGAGATACAAATACACTCAAGTAAACAATGATAAAAAATTACACACAAACATTAAAAAAGTCATAATCACACACAAGCACACAAACACACATAAATACTCCCCCCTTACATACACAGAGAGATAGTAATAGTCAGAAGAAATTGGAGTAACAAGACTATTTACACAACAAGAATCGAATTTGCTGCACCAATGTTATCCTTTCAAATATTAACCTAAAATTCAACCGCTTTGAGCCCGACCCGTCAAAGCCTAGAGTGGAATGACTTGACAGGACTTGCTTGACAAGGCTTGACAGGACTTTATAGGGCTTGACAGGACCTGAGTGGACTTGGCATGGCATGGCTGGACTTTACAGGAGTTAAGTGGACTTGACAGGACTTGGCAGGGCTGGATGGACAAGGAGAGGAGTTGGCATGGCTTGACAGGATTTTAGTTGACTTGGCAGGGCTTGACTTGACTTGACCGAACTTATCTGGTGATTATGAGTAGTTGTGGCAGCTCCTTGTAGGTTGCAAACTAGTGGTGTCTAAAAAAGATTGTGATAATATTTTTGCCAATGGTGATGATAAAGATAACAGTGAAGATGTTGATGATGCTGACGATGATGACGGTCATGGTGACGCTGACGATTAATGGTGATGATGGTGATGTGATGATAATGATGGTGATGATGATGACTGATGATGATGATAATGATGATGATGATGGTGGTGATGATGATGATGATGATGATGGTGGTGGTGATGATGATGATGATGATGATGATGGTGGTGATGATGATGATGGTGATCGTAATGATGATGATCGTAATGATGATGACGATGATGATGATGATGATGTGATGATGATGGTCGTGATGATGATGATGATCGTAATGATGATGATGATGATGATGGTAGTGACGGTGATAGTGAGAGTAATATTGGTTACAAAAATTATGTCATAAAGATTATGTCCAGATGACTTCCGGAGCGGTGTCATGTTCAGCCAAATTGTCCCGGCGTGGTGAGTGATGTCCTTGCTCAATCTCTGACATCAAGACATACATTGCGTCATTTATGATGTGCACAAACAAGTTCTCATGTATGTATATATATATATATATATATATATATATATGTGTGTGTGTGCGTGTGTGTGTGTGTGTGTGTGTGTGTGTGTGTGTGTGTGTGTGTGTGTGTGTGTGTGTGTGTGTGTGTGTGTGTGTGTGTGTGTGTGTGTGTATGTGCGTGTGCGCGTGTGTGTATGCCGCCTTACACCTCGGGACGGCGGAGGGACGAGGGGGGGGGGAGCCACGAGGGGAGAGGAACTTAGGAGGAAAAGGGGGAGAAGGACGAGAATACCGAGGGAAGGGAATAAGAAGAAGGAAGAGAGAAAGGTAAGGAGGGAGAGGAAAAAGGAAAGAGAAGGAAGAGGGAAGAGAGGAAGGATGGATAGGGAGACGAGAAGGAAAGGGGAGAGCCGAAGTAAGGAAAAAGGGAAGGTGAGAAGGAGGGACGAACAGGGGAAGAAGGGAAGGGGAAGAGAAGAGGGAGGGGGTAAGGAAAGAAGAAAGGAGGGGGGTGGTGAGAAGGAGGGGAGAAATGGGAGGGGGAAATCAAGGGAAGGTGAGAAGGAGGGAGGAACAGGGGAAGAAGGGAAGGGGAAGAGAAGAGGGAGGGGGTAAGGAAGGAAGAAAGGAGGGGGGGCGAGTGAGAAGGAGGGGAGAAAGGGGAGGGGAAATCAGGGGGAGGTGAGAAGGAGGGAGGAACAAGGGAATAAGGGAAGGGGGGGGGGGTAAGGAAGGAAGAAAGGAGAAGGGGGAGTAAAAAGGAGGGGAGAAAGGGGAGGAGGGAAATCAGAGAAGGAAGAACAGGGCAAGAACAGAGGGAGTTGGGGTCTGGGTGAGGGGATGGGGAGAGGGGGGAGGAGGGGGAAGGGAGCCCCCAGAGCGAACTTTCTTGGCTGACGAGACAAATGTATTTCTGTCTTTCATTTGTTCCCCTCCCGACATTTGGTATCCCCCCTCCCCCCTTCCCTCGCCCCCCCCCTCCCCGCGCACACACCACCCCAATGGAGGATTCTTTGCTTTAATTGTGCTTGGCGTTTGGTCCTCGTCTCCCGTGCGGCTTCGGGGTCTGGGGTCTGGGGGTCTGGGGGTCTGGGGGTCTGGCTGGTCTGGGGTCTGGGATCTGGGGGTCTGGGGTCTGGGGGTCTGGGGGTCTGGGGTCTGGGGTCCGGCTGGTCTGGGGGTCTGGGGTCTGGGGGCTAGGGTTGGGGGGCGGGCTGGTCTGGGGTGTGGGGTCTAGGGTAGGGGGTCTGGGGGTCTGGAGTGTGGGGGTCTGGGGTCTAGGGTATGGGGTCTGGGGTCTAGGGTCCGGGGTCTGGGGGTCTGGAGTCTGGGGGTCTGGGGTCTGGGTTCTGGGGGTCTGGGGGTCTGGGGTCTGCCTGGTCTGGGGTCTGGGGTCTGGGGGTCTGGGGTCTGGGGTCTGGGGTCTGGGTCTGGGGTCTGGGGTCTGGGGGTCTGGGGTCTGGGGTCCGGTTGGTCTGGGGGTCTGGGGTCTGGGGTCTAGGGTCTGGGGGTCTGGCTGGTCTGGGGGTCTGGGGTCTGGGGTCTGGGGGTCTGGGGTCTGGGGTCTGGCTGGTCTGGGGTCTGGCTGGTCTGGGGTCTGGGGGTCTGAGGTCTGGGGGTCTGGGGTCTAGGGTATGGGGTCTGGGGTCTGGCTGGTCTGGGGTCTGGGGGTCTGGGGGTCTAGGGTCTGGGGTCTGGGGTCTGAGGTCTGGGGTTTGGTTGGTCTGGCTGGTCTGGGGTCTCGGGGTCTGGGGGTCTGGGGTCTGAGGTCTGGGGTCTGGTTAGTCTGGGGTCTGGCTGGTCTGGGGTCTGGGGGTCTGGGGGTCTGGGGTCTGGGGTCTGGGGGTCTGGGGTCTGAGGTCTGGGGTCTGGTTAGTCTGGGGTCTGGCTGGTCTGGGGTCTGGGGGTCTGGGGGTCTGGGGTCTGAGGTCTGGGGTCTGGGGGTCTGGGGTCTAGGGTCTGGGTGGTCCTTGGAGGAGCATTTCTGTTGCTTGTGGGTCTATTTCTTTGAGCTGCGGTCTTTGTGGGTCTGGTGTTGGTCGTTGTTTGGCGTTGGTCTTTGTTCGGGGATGGCCGTTGTTTGGTGTTGGTCGTTGTTTGGTGTTGGTCGTTGTTTGGTGTTGGTCGTTGTTTGGCGTTGGTCTTTGTTCGGGGATGGCCGTTGTTTGGTGTTGGTCTTTGTTCGGGGATGGCCGTTGCTTGGTGTTGGTCATTGTTTGGTGTTGGGCGTTGTTTGGTGTTGGTCGTTGTTTGGTGTTGGTCCTTGTTTGCTGTTGGTCGTTGTTTGGTGTTGGTCGTTGTTTGGTGTTGGTCGTTGTTTGGTGTTGGTCGTTGTTTGGTGTTGGTCGTTGTTTGGTGTTGGTCGTTGTTTGGTGTTGGTCGTTGTTTGGTGTTGGTCGTTGTTCGGGGGTGGCCGTTGTTTGGTGTTGGTCGTTGTTTGGTGTTGGCCGTTATTAGGTGTTGGTCGTTGTTTGGCGTTGGCCGTTATTTGGTATTGGTCGTTGTTTGGCGTTGGCCGTTATTAGGTGTTGGTCGTTGTTTGGCGTTGGCCGTTATTTGGTGTTGGTCGTTGTTCGGTGTTGGTAGGCCGCTCTGCGTCTGGTGTTGCTGATTATTGAGCGTCTGGTGTTGGCAAGACCCTTGTGCATCTGGTGTTGGCCGGCCTCGACGCCTGGTGTTGGCCGCCCATTGAGAGCCATGTTACGTGCGTCCTGTGACACTGACAGACGCCGCCAGGTCCTGAGTGCCTCATTACCCTCTGACACTCGAGCATAATGCGCGGAAGTCAACAAGAACTGAATAACAAACACGAGCGAGCGCTGGCGGGGAATAAACAACGTTACTAACTCGGATTTAAACTCTTTGTTGCGTCTTGAGGTGAGAGTCCAAGAGGACTGAAATGCTATCTGATCCCCTTTCTGTGACCGCCTTTTTGTTTTCTTTGGTTTCAGTCCTGTTCGCTGTGTCGCTTGTTTTGTTCGCTTATACTTTTGGTCACGTATGCTTATGCCAGTTCAGTCGGAGCTTTGTTGTTGACTTTTCTTCTTTCTTGTATTTTGAATGATTTTTATTTTATTTTTTTTTCACTACGTCTGCTATGAATTTTTTTCTTTCTTCTCAGAGACTTTCCTTTTCTTCTCTTTCTTACTCTAAACGTTGAGAATATAAGTAACGAAAGTGAAGCCCTAATTTTTTGCGAGTATAAAAGGTGCGAAAATATACACAAGTTTTCATGAAAACAAACCTCCCCCCCTCCCCCTCCCCCCCCTTCGCCTCCGCTTCCGGTGGTGCACCTTTTCTGTCTGACGTATTTTTTTTTTCTCTCTCTCGTAGAATTATGTCTATAGGAATATTTTCGGAGCTAAATCATTGTTTCTGTTTTTTTTAGGGATGGAATTAGAGCTGCCATGTCTAATCATACTTAAAATAACATGGAATTAACGCATTATCTGCGGCGGAGGGGAGTTCGCTAATTAAGTTTAGAAACTCAAAACATGTGAACGTCCTTTTTTACATAACTGCAAACTAATTTTTTTAAAGCGAAATCTCGTATTTAGTATATTCATATTGGAACTTATTTC
>NC_091580.1:8224302-8231802 GCF_042767895.1 Penaeus vannamei | reverse complement strand
AGAGCAGCAACTTGGGCAGGTGCTGTAGTATTCATGAGTCGGTCTCGCTGGTTCAGGTTTAGCTTGGAGCCTCCCTGGGGAACCTGCCCTCTGCCCCCCCCCCCTCCTGCCCTCGCTTCCCCTTCCCCTCCTGTCGTCCTAACTGTCTGGTGACCCTGCCTCCTCACCTCTCTCCACTCCTGACCTGATTTCTCCTCTCTTCCTCCTCGTTTTCCCATTGCTTCTTCGTTTAGCTGTCTTTCGAACTTCAGTCTATCCACCTATGTATGCATTTAATTTTTTTTTTATTATTTTCATCTATGTATTTGTCTTTTTTCTTTCTCCGTCTTCATTATCTCCTCTCTCCCCCATTTTCTACATCTATTTATTTTTGCTCTTCTGGTTCCTGTTAATTACGAGACTTTAAGTGAATCAAATTACAGCTCTCAGCAACTAAAGAATCCACTTCAAAGGCAATTTAATAATCCTACTGGAAACCGCATCGAAGTTCAAAATACATTCCTTATAAGGCAGGGACTAACAACTCCCACACGCACAGCTATTAGTTGGGAATAACAACCGCAATTACCTGACTGGCTATCATAAAATTAGATCTATATGATGGGAGAACAATGGACATGCAGTGCAGAGCATTAGAGCATCACAGGCTTAGAGCACCTGTCGCCATGCTCGCCACGTCAAAAGGATGGAAACGCGACAAAATATAACTTCACATTACTCACATTGCCCCGCTTATTAGGCCTATGGGATGAAAACGCGAGGAAATGTAACTTCCTATTAGTCATATAGTCCCTGTTAAGCTGAGGGGTCAAGGACGCGATAAAGTGCAATTTCAGATTTATCAAAAGACCTTGCTTGTCGGGTTTAAAGGAATAAATACCAGAAAAAAACTGATAACGCCACATCACTTATAATGTCACGCTTATCAAGTCTAAGCGATGAAAGATATTACTTCACCGTAGTTCTATCGCTTATTCAGTGTTACATTCAAGAGATAAAGGCAGAATCATTGCCAGATTTTTTGGAGCAATAATACAATAGAGAGAATTTGGGTCGTCGGTTCAAGTTATTCACAATAAAATGTGCAAAGGCAGTTCATAAAAGATTATTTTACACTAGCATACTCTCTGAAATGTGGAAAATAATACTCATATATCTTCCCGTTCAACAAGTAAAGAAAAAGAAAGAAAACGTATATAAAGAAAAAAATGGAAAAAAGGCTAACCTACGCACACAATACTAAACAAACCACACACAGCAACGCAATTATAGTCTTACGAGCAAATGATCATAAACAGAATTATAAATATAAACATAGCTAACGTCTCTACCGGGAGAATCTAGCGAGACCGGAAGACCAGCTGGCAAAGGAAGGAAGACTCACACTGTGTCACACTCAAAGAAAACCAAACACTTACACAGAGGACACGAAAAGGACATTTCTATTGCCCTTACACTCGAAATCCCAACAGAGTTATACCAATAGTTGTCACGATTTCATTTCGATATGCAAATTAGCAGAAGTAAGTCAGCAGTTAAAGGACCCAATTGAATAAGGGGCGTATCATAAATGTATATAAATTACCGCTTCCACACCCTCAGTCTTTCAGTGATTAGGAAGGAATTAAAGTGGAAAGGTTGATGGATTTGTCAAAACAGGGAGATGAAGAGGCTCCGAGAGAGAAAAAAAAGGATGCAAGGAAGGGAAGAAAGGAGGAAGGGGATAATTATCATGAATGAGTAGAAATAAGAAGAGGGGAAGTGGAAGAACAAGAAGAAGTAGAAGCAGAAAGAAGTAGAAAAAGAAGAGGAGCCAAAAATGGACAAGAAGAAGAAGAAAAAAGAAGAAAACTTCATAACTTTGACTAAGTAAGAGAGACAAAGACTGCAAGAAGTAAAGAGAAATGAGAAGGAGATAAATTTTACACGAATAGGAAAGAAGGAAGAAGTAAATGAAAAAGAAGCATAAGAAGACGATGAAGAAAAAGACGAAGAAGAAAAAGAAGAGGAAGAACAAGGAGCAGCAGCAGAAGAAGAAAGAATAAAGAGGAGGAGGAGGAGCAGAAGAGGAACACTGTAAATTAGTAAGTAAGAAAGTCAAAGAATACCAGAACTGAAGGCGGAAACAGGGAGAGGGGAGAGGACTTCACGAATAGAAAAAAGACGACGAAGTAGAGAGGAATGATGATGATGATGATAATGATGGTGATGATGGTGGTGGTGGTGGTGGTGGTGGTGGTGGTGTGGTGGTGGTGGTGGTGATGATGGTGATGGTGATGATGGTGGTGATCATAATGGTGGTAATGGTGGTGGGGGTCGTGGTGGTGATGGTGATGATGGTGATGATAATGATAACGATAATGATGATGATGATAATGATAATGACAATGATGATAATAATAATAGTAATAACAATAACGATGATAATAACAATAACAATAACAATAACTATAAAGATAATGATGATAAGGCGAAGACGAAAGAAGCCACAGTTCCGAACACCACAGAAAGACAAAGAAAAAGGCATCGGAAAAAGTGGAGGAGAAGGACGGTCATGAACGAATAGAGAGAGGAGGAGGAAGAGGTGGAGAATTACCATAAAAGAGTGAGGAGGAAGAAAGGAAAAAAAAGTAAAAGAGGGAGAAAGAGAAAGAAGGAAAGAGAAGAAGAGACACACCTCCAACCCTTGAAAGAGACAGAAAGACGAAGAAAACAAGTAAGAATCGAAGGGGAACACTCGCGAAAGAATAGAAAGAGAAAGAGGGAGTACGAAAGGAAGAAGAGGGAGGGAAGAAGAAGATTCCCTAAGCTCTGAGCAAGGTAGGAAGATAGAGAACGCAAGAACTGGAAGAAAGGTGAGAACGATCATGAAAAGGAATAGAAAGAGGAGGAGGAAGCAGAAAAGAAGAAGAAGAAATAACGAAAGAAAAAGGGGAAGAAGGATAAAAAGAAAGAATGAAAACGAAAACCCTTCAGCCTTCAATTAAAAGAAGACGAAAGAACAACAGAGCAGAAAGAATACCAAGAGAAGGATGAAAACTGCAATAAAAGAGTAAAAAGAGAAAGACAAAGAAAGAGAAAACGAGAAGAAAATAAAGAAGAATGGAACTCCAAGGCAGAGAGACAAAGAACGCTAGAAGTGGAAGGAGGAGAATGAGCATATCAAGAATAGGAGAAGGAGGGAGGAAAAAAGGAAGAGGAAGAGCAACGAAAGAAAAGAAAGAAGTGGAAGAGAGAGAGAGAAGGGAAAACTCCACAACCTTGAGTGAGACAGAAAGAGACCAAGAAAAGAAGGAAGAATTCGAGAAGCAGGAAAACGAGCATAAAAGAATAGAAAGGGGAAATAAGAGAGAAACAATGAAAGGAAAGAGGGAATAAGTGAAACGAAGAAAAAAAGATGAATAAATTCCACAACCTTGAGCAAGAGAGAGAGACGAAGATGAATAACACAAAAGAAAAGGATTAAGGTGAAGGAGTACGAGTACAAAAAAGAAAAGAAAGCGAGAGAAAAAAAGAAAAAGAAAAAAAAGAAAAACAAGAAAACGGAGAACAAACGTAAAGAAATAGAAAGATGAAGAGAGTGAGTAGATATATTTGAAGAAACGAAGAAAAAGGAGAAATAAATGAATAGAGAAAGAGAGGAAAGAAAGAAGAAAATTCCCCAAGACAGAGAGACGAAAGAGAACAGATCAGAAACAACGAGAAGGAGAACGAGTGTAAAAATAGTAATAGAAAGAGAGAGAAAGTAAAAAGTAAGATGAAGAAACAACGAAAGAAAAGAGGAAGAAAGGAAGAAAATAAGAAAAAAACAATAATGAGCAAGAGAGATCTGACGAAGAAGATCAGAGCAGAAAAAAACGAGGAGAACGAGCGTAAAAAAGATAGTAAGAGAATGAGAGTAAATAAGAACATGAAAAAGAGAAAAGAATGAGGGAACAACGTAAGAAAAATTGAGAAATAAATCAAGAATGGAAGAAAAGAAGAAAAGGAATACAATTCCCCAACCCCGAGCAAGACGGAGAGACGGAGAACGCCAGATCAGAAGAAAAAAGAAGCAGAAGAACGAACATAAAAGGACAGAGAGGAAGAGACAAAAAAAGGGAGAAACAACGAAAGAAAAAAAAGAGTAATAAATCAAGAAGGAAATAAAATGAGTAAAAGAAGAACATTCCCCAACCCTGAGCAAGACAAAGAGACGAAGAAGAACAGATAAAAATGAGAAGGAAAACGAGCGTAAAAGAACAGAAAGAGAAAGCGAGGGGGTGAAAAAAGAAGATGAAGAAACAACGAAGGAGAAGGAAAATGAAAGACAATAAGAGAAAAAAAAAGAAAAATACCCAGAGGAAGAACACCGGAACAGAAAAAACAAACAAGAAGGTGAACGAGCGTAAAAATAAAAAAAAACGAGATACAACGAGACTACAAAATAATATCTACATATGAGGCAACAACGAAAGAAAACCCCCCTGGAAAATAGACCAAGAACGAAAGAAAAAGGAGAGAACATTCCCCAAGCCCGAACAAGGCACAGAGACGGAGAACACCAGCGCAGAACAACAGAAAGCCCGCGATAAGGTTTAAGTGTCCGATTCTTCGCGAGGCGTCTCAGTCCTGCCAACTATAATACTTGCATCGATTTTGTTGGCGACGGCTTCCGCGGGTACAGCACACGATGGGATGCAGCGCTACTGTACACGGGCACATGGAGGGAGGGAGGAAGGGAGGGAGGAAGGAAGGGAGGGAGGGAGGGAGGGAGGGAGGAAGGGAGGGAGGGAAGGAGGGGGGGAAGGAGGGGGGGGAGGAGGAAGGGAGAAGGAGGGAGGGAGAAGGAGGGAGGGAGGGAGGGAGAAGGAGGGAGGGGAGGGAGGAAGGAAGGGAGGGAGGGAGGGAAGGAGGGAGGGAGGGACGGACGGAGGGAGGAAGGGATGGAGGAGGGAGGGGAGGGAAGGAGGGAGGGAGGGGAGGGAAGGAGGGAGGGAAGGAGGGGGGGGGAGGGAGGGAGGGAGGGAGGGAGGGAGGGAGGGAGAGAGGGGAGGGAGGGAGAGAGAGAGAGGAGAGAGAGAGAGAGAGAGAGAGAGAGAGAGAGAGAGAGAGAGAGAGAGAGAGAGAGAGAGAGAGAGAAAGAGAGAGAGGGAGAGAGAGAGAAAGAGAAATCCCTAAAACTCAAGCACACAACCCTGATATAAGGATCTAACCATATCTAAAAACACCCTTTCGCACACACCAACATCAGTATCCGCCGTCGAGAAACACGTTAAAAACTTGTTCATTACCTCAAGAAGAGACAATCATGTTCTAAGTTCACCAAAAGCACCGGAACCGGAGTTGTTATCCATAGAACAAATTCGTAATTCTAAGTTCATAAACGTACTTGTTGTAATCTCTTTGTTCAAGTTTCTCTAGTCTCCCTCCCTCCCCCCCACCCTCCCTTTCTACCCCCACCTCCCACCACCTATATGAGGCTGTCCCCCCTCCCTTTCTACCCTCCCCCCCCCCCCACCACCTATATGAAGCTGTCATTATGTGTAAATGTTTATATGCATGGTTTGTTTTTATTTAGCGAATTTGCGTGCAATGGTTTATGATTTATACCTTTCCGACACCTCGCTGGAGAGAATATATATCCAAGAAGGTTGTTTATACACCTATATATGTTTATACGACTCATTTGAAAGGTAAATATTCGAGTCCGTTGCATACGCCTCTTAAAACTCATTTGATTGATACATAGTCCATAAATATCAAAACTCAGACATCATAACACACCATACGCTCACACCATACAAACCTCTGCCATAGTCAGCTGCTTCAGTCAGCTCCTTAAGACTCGTCAGAATTATCGATAAACCATAAAAATCAAAACTCAGCACCATAGCACACCATACAGAGCGGTCACACCATACGAAATCCCCTGCGCCACCATACTCGGGTGCCTCACTCCCCCGTCCGCGCACCATAAGACACCATAAAGACCGCTCACACCATGCAAAATCCCCTGCGCCACCATACTCGGCTGCCTCACTCCCCCGTCCGCGCACCATAAGACACCATACAGGTCGCTCACACCATGCAAAATCCCCTGCGCCACCATACTCGGCTGCCTCACTCCCCCGTCCGCGCACCATAAGACACCATACAGCGCGCTCACACCATGCAAAATCCCCTGCGCCACCATACTCGGCTGCCTCCCTCCCCCGTCCGCGCACCATAAGACACCATACAGCGCGCTCACACCATGCAAAATCCCCTGCGCCACCATACTCGGCTGCCTCCCTCCCCCGTCGGCCGAGGCAGCCCCGTCGGAGAGCCGTGCCGAATTCGCTCGGGGTCGCTCGGCCTCGATCGCGAAGAGCCGTCTCTGTCATCTTATCCGAAACCGATCTGAAACATTTACAAAAGACAGGAGAGGAATTGATGATTTGCTCTCATACGGATGGACTTTTTCTCTCTCATTTCGTTCTCTCTCTTTTTTTGATTTTCTCTCTCTCGTTCTCTGTCTTTTTTTTTTTAATTCAAAAAAGAGATTAGCGATAAGACACGTGTCTAATGATCGTTTTATAAAAGGATTCTGTACCGGGAGAGGCGTCCAACTGCCCCCTGTGAGGCTGCTTACGTTTTTGGCACGAGCTTTTCTTACCTGGGATCGTGCACCTGTACGCGACACTCTTCTATAATTCTCTCGTTTTCTATCTCGCTTCCTTTCTTTCGTTTTGCTTGTTCCCCTCTCTCTCTCTCTCTTCGTCCTTCTCTCACTGTCTCTTTCTCTCTCTCTTCATTCTTCTCTCACTGTCTCTTTCTCTTTCTTTCTCTCTCTCTCTCTCTCTCTCTTCATCCTTCTCTCACTGTCTCTTTCTCTCTCTCTCTCTCTCTCTCTTCCTTCTCTCTTTGTATCTACATATAATATCACCTTACCTCCTTCCCTTTTCCGTGTAACTCAGAAAGACTGCATTAGATTTCGTTGAAGGTAATTTCATCCGAACTGTTTTACATATCTAGAAATTAATTTTATATCCGAATTCCATTTTTCTGGCAGCCTCGTCTTACCCTCATTCCAAACCTCTCTTTCTTTCCTTTCGCGAGTGTTTAAGTAAGAAAAATAGAACCTCGACACATCTGTGAAATTAAGACGGTTTTGCGGTCTGTTCTGCAATTTTCGTCTTTCTCATCTCCTCTCTATCCATTCCTCTTCCTCCGCTATTCGTCCCCTTCGCTCGTTTTTTTCCCTTGTCTCCTCTCCCTCTTTCCTTTTCTTTCGTTTGTATTTACTAGTCGTAAAATATTCAAATTTTCCTTTTTTTAAATAATTTCTCCGAATCATCTTTCATTTTACTTCTTTTATACACCTGTCTCTCCCTGTGAGCATTAGATTTATTTTCTTTATAGTTGGGGAAAAAAATTGTTGATTTTGCACCTCTTAATAGTCTAACAACCGAAAAACAATTTACTTAATGCATTTTAGGTGTCATTTCAGCTAGAGTTTCCACCTTCAGGAGCCCCAGC
>NC_091580.1:8209302-8211802 GCF_042767895.1 Penaeus vannamei | reverse complement strand
AGAGATGAAAGAGGAAGAGGAGGAGCATGAGGAAGAGGAGAAAGAGATGAAAGAGGAAGAGGAGGAGAAAGAAGAGGAGAGGGAGAGGAGGTGGTAAGTGGAAGAAGAGAGAAAGAATATCGAAAAAAGGGGGTGGGGGTAGACGAAGAAGACTACCAACAGATGATAAAGAAGGAGAAGGAAAATGAGAAGATGAAGTTGATGAAGAAGAAAAGCGGTGGAGGAAGAAAAGCGATGGCGGTGGAGGAAGACAAGGAAAAAAGAAGAAAGTAAAAATAATAATATAAACATCAACATACGACGAAGAAAGCACAGAAAAAAAAGAAATAAAAGAGAAATTAAAAGACTCCAAGAACAACCTCGATCCCAAGTACAGCAAGAAATCGAACCCTATTTCCCCTCCCTCTTGTTCATGTTTAACGCGACAGAGGTAACAAATAGGTGGATCACGCGGTAAACTCTCTCGTTGTGGGGAAGAGAGTGTAATCGCCAGCTGACAAACATCCTAGGGCGTGTGACAAGGGGGCCAGAAGCGATGCCTTTAAAAATACAATCACGCTCGCACACTCCATCATGGCGTTTGTGTGCGCTCTGTCTCGGGCTCTGATGAAGACGCATGGCGGGAGGGCGGGCTGGGTTATTTCACTTTCTGGGCGAAGGCGGGGAATACGGAGGGTCTCCCGTTTCAAAAGCGTGTGGGCGAGGGGCGATTCGGGGGGGGGACGGGGGGAAGGGGGGGTGAGGGGAGTGGAAGCATCCGTTTCTCTATTTCCGTCCTCATTCAGGCGGCGCGCGTGCCTCTATAATGCTCACCATCCGGACAACAAAAGTATATTTTGAGAATGACCTGCGAGGTACTGCGGGTCGCGGAAGACAGCGCCCTCGGACCTGGCTACTTAACATTCAGAGCCTGAAAATAGCTCCGGACGGGCAGATATTCGGAACCGCTGTCAGCTCCAGCCACGCCGCCGCTGCTCCCGACGGAACCCACTCCGAATTCTACGCCCGGACGTGATCGATAACCATCTTGTCCTCTAACGCCAAGGAAGCAGAAAATAAATGGGCTGCCCATCACTCGCTAAAAAGATGAAGACAAGAAACAAGACTTCCATGATTCTAAGAAACGACGAGAACATAAACTAAACAAATTATAAATGCCAAACCCCGCACGTTAATATCTATCCAGAGCCGACGTCCCCCAATTATTCCTGACAGGACAGGCAGCACCGCAAAGCAAAGAGACAGCGAAAGAATGAGAAGAAAGAATTCGATAAAAGGCCAATTTGGCAAAGGCTTGGGAGTAAGGTAAGGCATGATGGGGCTCAGACCGGACGAGTAAATTCACTTAATAGTTTTCCCGCGACGTCAAAACCATCGTATAAAATATATGCCTCGAGTTCTATGGAGAGAGATGCCTGTTCATACCCTCGGATGCGATGTTTATCTAAGACTGTTTAAATCCACATTCATTAACGTTTTGCCTCGCGGTTATCTCTGTAAACTACGCGACCCTAGTTAAGGGAGCCGCTCACGCCGACGGGGAAATTTATGTGCGGTGCAATCTGTCATCTATTGCAAATGAGAATCGCTTCTTTTTTTTTTGCGTTCGGGGGATGAGAAGGCACTTTCAGCCTCCTTAAGAGATGCCTGATGCTGCGTCGGAAGCTACAGGGATGCTTAGATTTATCTCCGAGCTCGAGTTGGCCTGTCGTCTTGGCTCTGTCCTTTGCCGTCCACTTACACCTTCCCGAAGTGCTTCTTAATACATGAAATAAACATGTCGTTGTCATAAGGACAGTCTGGCATCGGAATTATTTCGCGAGTGATCTGTCGCCCTCGTTTTGCACTAACAAAGGTTGTAGGCTAAATGCGGGCGTCTATAAAAAGAACATGCATAAATACAAGCTCTCTCTCTCTCTCTCTCTCTCTCTTTCTTACTCTCTCCCTCCCCTCTCTCTCTCTCTCGCTCTTTCTTTCTTTCTCCCTCCCCCCCTCTCACTCACACACATATATGTATATATATGCATGTATATGTATGTCTTTTATAGAATAAAACGTCAATTACACACAGGATGAAGGATACTTCCCAAATGATGTCCAAATTTAATGTCTTCATCCCTCCATGAATAACAGAAGCAAAAGGAAAGAAACAAGAAATAAAGAAGAGCAAAAAGAAAGGAAGAAAATATAAAAAAGACGAATAATCCTCAGCCCGATTGCTGGTCCGCAACGACGCCAATTAACGTAAGAAAGCGCGTGTTTTCGGTCGTCAAATCGAGCCGCTGCTCCTCCGGGCCCTCGAGGCGACGCGGCGTCTAAACAACATCAATAAACGACCCTGACGGAGCGGGTGGGCGGGGCTCTTTAAGGGGGCTCCTGAAACCATATTTCGCAGGTAAGGTCAGTTCGCGATTCGACCTTAACGTATGGCACGGGGACACACTCGGAGGATGGGCGACTCTCACCCTTCCGTCACGTGCGCGGAAGGCTGGTCTCTCTT
>NC_091580.1:8194302-8196802 GCF_042767895.1 Penaeus vannamei | reverse complement strand
TAATTAAATTCCATACCTACATGAAAGTACCTGTTACTTTCACAATGACATAAAGCAATGGCAATTGTGTACGAGACTGATGCACTCGTCTGAGACTAAGTACCTCAACAGCAGTCAATGACTTTCAAGGAAGTGCCAGATTGAAGGGTTGAGTGGGAGCTCTGACCCCGAACACCCCCGTCACACATTGTCTTTACCTTGTATATATGGCAAGTTAGAGCTTAAACAGGTTCCAGAAAGTCATTTGACTGCTGTTGAGGGACTTAGTCTCAGATGAGTGCGTCAGTCTCGTAAACAATTACCGTTAGATTTGAAGTTAACACCACCCTCTCATTTCTTGAAGCACTTTTTGCTAACTAATTTATTTTGAATTTTGAATTTTATGACTCATTGATTCCATATATTTGTTTCCATGAAGACAACATTGTTATTAAATATATATGTATATATATATATATATATATATATATATATATATATATATATATATATATATATATATGTACGGTGGACGTTTCTTTTATACATGCTATTATTCCTTGCTTGTTATATTTTGTTTCTGATTTTGCTAAATATATATATATATATTTGTTGTAATTTGTAATTAATACTGTATATGCTAACAGTATATGACGAAGTATTTTCTAATAAAGGCATTACTTAAACGAGTGCATTTCTGTCCTTTGCACAAAACATATAAAATGGTTGATACTATCCTAAATATTACTCAATATACATCTATTACTGGTAATAGATATAATCTAATACTTTCAAATATTCAGCAGTATCTTTAATAATTAATTTTCTTTACTGCGATGGTGATATTGTCATATGTCAGATAGTCAACAATTTTTTTTCTATGAATTGAAAAAAGTTTTATACAACAACATAAATAACAAATAATAAACAGCATAAATATTTTCAGTTATTTACATGGTTTTAGTGCAATGATATTATAATACTTATGATTATAGAATTCTGCTGTTCATGTTTTATTTTTCTCTCTCTTTCGAAATGAAAAACAATTATCTAACAAGCAATATAATATATCAATCAACAATAATAATATAAATCACAATTTGGCAACTATGAACGTATTGAAGCAAAGAGAAGTGTCCGGCATCTATCCAAACTTTTTCGTAATGCCAATAGATGGCGTTGCTGCATCAACGCACATTTTGTACTTTACTAAATAAATATACTTTAATGACTTAGTATTGTCTTTGCTTCTAATCTCTGTCATTGGTTTTCTCTCTATATTTTCTTTTACTGATGACATCAAAGATAAACTGTCCATTACTTTTTTCTGTATCGTATCCTATTTAAGAAATAATTTCCAATAATGGCAATGATGCTGGCAACAATAACAATGACAATAATTATGAACCACAATAATAACAATAATAAAGATGATAATGATAATGATAATAGTAATAATAATAACAATAGCAATGATCATAACAACAATTTTATTAAATGGCAATAGTAATGATAACAATAACCATAATCTTATCAACAACATTAACAGTGATAATAATAATAACAATAGGGGAAGGAAGAGGAAAAGGATAGAAATAACATGAATGATAAGAAACAGTGAAGATGCAGAAGGAGAAGGAGAAGCACGATATGTAAAATAGGAAGACTATGAAACAAACGAAGCAAGAAAAAAAAAACATAAAGATATTGGGAAAACACGTGAAAATATAAGCAAAACATACAAACAAAAATTTTAATTTTCTCATCTTTTCTCTTCCCTCTCTCCAGCTACTCTCTTCCCCTTTTTCAGTTTCTTCATTTTCCCCTCCTCCCCTTCGCTCTCCCTCTTACCCTAACCATCATGTTTATCTAATTTCCCTTCCCTCCTCTCTTCCATTCATCCTCTCTTCGCTCTTTAACCCTCCCCTCATAACCACCTCTTTCTCCTACCCCTATCCTCCTCTTCCTTCCTACTCCCTCTCCTCTCCGCGTACCCCTATCCTCTTCTTCCTTCCTACTCCCTTTCTTCTCCGCCTATCTTTACTTCCCTTTCCCTCTTCTCTCGCAGTTTGCCTCCATTGCTCCCTCCATTTATCGCGACGACAACTTCTGATGCTTGGTTTCGAGTCATCACGGGGCTCAGAGTACCCACTTTGGCCCTCCGATCAGCTGGCACCCAACAGCTATCTTCTTCCGTGCTGACATCAACGCAAGCCAATCTTGAACCTCTCTTATAAAAGGAAGGAGAAACGAAAGAGGGGAGAAAAGGGGAAGAAGGGATATAGGAAGAGAGGATTTTAAAGGAAAGAAAAAGAGGAGATTGAAGGGCATAAGAATGAAGAGGAGGCAGGAGAGACAAATGAGAGAAAGGACGAGGGAGAGAGATTGAAAGAAAGGAGGGAAGGGAAAGAAGGAATAAAAGAGAGAAAGGGTGAGTGAAGGGTAAATAAGAAATGAAGGGAAGGAAAAAAGGAGGGAATACAAGAGAAGAAAGAAGAGAAAATGGGAGAGGAGAAAAGAA
>NC_091580.1:8154257-8161757 GCF_042767895.1 Penaeus vannamei | reverse complement strand
ACCGCATCTTAAACGCACGAACTACCAGTAGGATCGATGCACGAACCAGAAAGCCCTCCTAACCCGGGGGCTTCATTCCCGGACTCCCTCCCGATTGTCTAACTTCCCTACCGGTACTTCTAGATCGCCACTTACTACATTTAGAAATACAAATTGAGTTTACCTTAAAGTTGAGGGGACGGTGGTTTGGAAGTGACGAACCGCAGGCGATATTCTATAGCTGGAATACGGTTATTGTATTTCACTGAGTTGTTACCTCCGATATCGTAACGATTTCATCGAGAAATCGATTTCACCGCAAAGTTGGAAAAAATCGGAAACGCAAGTAGCACTGTAAACAACCTTCACCTTGGATCAAACAACGGGAACTGTGACAACAGAACTGTCAAATGCGCAAGTATGGATGTACCGTGATAAATGCGTTTTTCGTTAAAAAAAAATCATATTAATTAGAATGCAGAAATACATTTTATTACAGTGCACTTATACGAAATTTACCGTGACGTCATGAGCTACATGCGCCAAAACAGTTCCTGTTGGGCTGAATGGGTTCCCGCGCAGCAAAGTGGTTCGTTGCGATGCGAGGAGGGCTGGACATGGGCAAGGTTTATATAGACCTTGGACATGGGGACTTAGGCCCGTACTTTTAAAACCATTCGCCAGCGCTGGCGTTCGATTTCGCCGGGCGATCGGGAATTTCGTACTATTAAAAACATGTCAGGCGATCGTATTGGAGCAGCCTGGCAAAGCAAAGTCGCGAGAGCCCTCCCTTTCCAAAGACTATACAGGAAAGATAGGAAAGAAAGGAATTTCCGCTGTGAGTACGATAAACCACAAACGAACACACAAATAGTTCGTGAAGCGCTCGCTAGATGTCTCTGTTCAAATACATCGTGTAGCAGACGACGCGCGAAATTCGACTCACTGTCTCCATCTGTCACAATGGGTAGTGGGTGTTATCTTTGTATAATTTACAAAAGAAATAAGAAAACGCTCCCAAATTATGTATATAGTAAGTTTCCACAGGAACAACAGAAGTAATGTAACCGGTCTTCTATACTGAATCACTGTGCCACATATGTAAATATACTTTATAAATAGGATTTTACGTTGGGAATATGGATACATTCACTCAAAATCATATTTTAGATTATGGCAATGCTTTGTTCACAAACAAAATCTATATTAACTGCTTTCTTCATTTACCAATAGGATGATAACAATAGTTTGGCTGTGAATGAAGAAAAAATAAAGCATAAATTACATAATTAAATTCCACACCTACATGGAAGCACCTGTTACTTTCACAATGACATAAAACAATGGCAATTGTTTACGAGACTGATGCACTCGTCTGAGACTAGGGCACTATTAACTTCAAATCTAACAGTAATTGTTTACGAGACTGACGCACTCATCTGAGACTAAGGCCCGTACTTTAAAAACCTTCGCCAGTGCTGGCGTTCACCTGGCGAAGCTTCGCCAGGCGAACGTCTGAGGCCCGTACTTTTAAAACCTTTCGCCAGGGCTGGCGAAGGGTTTCGCCGGGCGATCCGGAATTTCGTACTTTTAAAATCATGCCTGGCGAAAGATCATATTGGAACAGCCTGGCGAAGAGAGCTGTTTGAATACCATTTTCTTGCTTTCAAATTATAAATTAGTAACATATTTGTGTATGGTAGGATGTAGGAATCACATTGAAATTATAAAATATCTTAAAATCATAATTTGTTATGAAATAACGTATATACGTATTTTTTTCAAGACCTTCGATGTTCCAGTCGAGAGCTCAAGACATCAGCTGTATTCCTACCCCCCTACCCCTACCCCCCACCCCCGAGATGACTTATTTAGATTTAGGTTGTTGTTATTTTGGTTGTAAGGATAATGTTCTTTTCACAAATAATACCAGAAGTGTTTTTTATGGCGGCATGTTTACTTTTGGCTATAGAAACATAGGTGTAGTGCTCCACCGCCCTATAATGAGGCGTCTTTAATGATACCCTTGTAGGCCTACAGTTCAATATCTTACATCAGTTGGGAATAGTAAAATAGTAATTTTTAAACTCTTGTTAAAGTATAAAGTTATTTTTTGTATAAAAGTATAAGGTTGATATAGTATAGTATAAAGTACTTTTAAAACCTTTCGCCAATGCTGGCGTTCGCCTGGCGAAGCTTCGCCAGGCGAACATCTGAGTGAGGGAGGCCTTACTTTTAAACTAAGGCAGGTGTTCGCCAGGCCTGGCGAACGAAAGGGATCGCCAGGCGCTAACATCTTGGATTCCTGATAAATCTAGCGCTTCGGCGAATGAAAAAAAAAAAAAAACGCGAGAAAAAGCAAAAGGTTTTAAAAGTACGGGCCATAAAGTTAACCTTGTTATAGTATAAAGTGTAGTATAGCAAAGTATAAAGTTAATTTTGTTATAATATCAAGATATTTTCAACTTCTTTCTTATAGCATAAAGTTAAATTTTAACTCCTTTGTTATAGTATAAAGTGAGACTATTGCGGAAACATTTTCGTCTTCTCTCGAGGTTAATAATTAAGTTTAGGTTATGTTATGTGCACTGCAGATGTAAACAAATTTGCGCTAGATTTAGCGAGAATGCAAGATGTTAGCGCCTGGCGAACGTTGGTTTTAAAAGTAAGGCCTCCCTCACTCAGAGGTTCGCCTGGCGAAGCTTCGCCAGGTGAACGCCAGCACTGGCGAAGGTTTTTAAAGTACGGGCCTGAGTGAGGGAGGCCTTACTTTTAAACCCAACCTTCGCCAGGCGCTAACATCTTGCATTCCCGCTAAATCTAGCGCAAATTTGTTTACATCTGCAGTGCACATAACATAACTTAAACTTAATTATTAACCTCGAGAGAAGACGAAAATGTTTCCGCAATAGTAACAAAGGAGTTAAAATTTAGCTTTATGCTATAAGAAAGAAGTTGAAAATATCTTGATACTATAACAAAATTAACTTTATACTTTGCTATACTACACTTTATACTATAATAAGGTTAACTTTATGGCCCGTACTTTTAAAACCTTTTGCTTTTTCTCGCGTTTTTTTTTTTCATTCGCCGAAGCGCTAGATTTATCAGGAATCCAAGATGTTAGCGCCTGGCGATCCCTTTCGTTCGCCAGGCCTGGCGAACACCTGCCTTAGTTTAAAAGTAAGGCCTCCCTCACTCAGATGTGAGGGAGGCCTTACTTTTAAACTGAGGCAGGTGTTCGCCAGGCCTGGCGAACGAAAGGGATCGCCAGGCGCTAATATCTCGGATTCCTGCTAAATCTAGCGCTTCGGCGAATGAAAAAAAAACGCGAGAAAAAGCAAAAGGTTTTAAAAGTACGGGCCATAAAGTTAACCTTGTTATAGTATAAAGTGTAGTATAGCATAAAGTATAAAGTTAATTTTGTTATAGTATAAAGATATTTTCAACTTCTTTGTTATAGCATAAAGTTAAATTTTAACTCCTTTGTTATAGTATAAAGTGAGACTTGCGGAAGCAACATTTTCGTCTTCTCTCGAGGTTGATAATTAAGTTTAGGTTATGTTATGTGCACTGCAGATGTAAACAAATTTGCGCTAGATTTAGCGGGAATGCAAGATGTTAGCGCCTGGCGAACGTTGGGTTTAAAAGTAAGGCCTCCCTCACTCAGAGGTTCGCCTGGCGAAGCTTCGCCAGGCGAACGCCAGCACTGGCGAAGGTTTTAAAAGTACGGGCCTTAGTCTCAGATGAGTGCGTCAGTCTCATAAACAATTACTGTTAGATTTGAAGTTAATAGCGCCTTCTCATTTTTTGAAGCACTTTTTGCTAACTAATTTATTTTGAATTTTGAATTCTATGATTCCTTGATTCCATATATTTGTTTCCATGAAGACAACATTGCTATTGAATATATATATATATATATATATATATATATATATATATATATATATATATATATATATATATATATATATATATGTGTCTATATATATATATATATGTTATATATATATATATATATATATATATATATATATATATATATATATATATATATATATATATATATATGTACGTTGGACGTTTCTTTTACAAATGCTATTATTCCTTGCTTGTTATATTTTGATTCTGATTTTGCTAAATAAAAATATATATTTGTTGTAATTTGTAATTAATACTGTATATGCTAACAGTATATGACAAAGTATTTTCTAATAAAGGCATTACTTAAACGAGTGCATTTCTGTCCTTTGCACAAAACATATCAAATGGTTGATACTATCCTAAATATTACTCAGTATACATCTATTACTGGTAATAGATATAATCTATTAGTTTCAAGTATTCAGTAGTATCTTTAATAATTAATTTTCTATACTGCGATGGTGATATTGTCATATGTCAGATAGTCAACAATTTTTTTTTTCTATGAATTGAAAAAAGTTTTATACAACAACATAAATAACAAATAATAAACAGCATAAATATTTTCAGTTATTTACATGGTCTTAGTGCAATGATATTATAATACTTTTGATTATAGAATTCTGCTGTTCATGTTTTATTTTTCTCTCTCTTTCGAAATGAAAAACAATTTTCTAACAAGCAATATATTATATCAATCACAACAATAATAATATAAATCACAATTTGGCAACTATGAACGTATTAAAGCAAAGAGAAGTGTCCGACATCTATCCAAACTTTTACGCAATGCCAATAGATGGCGTTGCTGCAACAACGCACATTTTGTGCTAAATTAAATGAATATACTTCCCAAGCCTAGAAGTGTCTTTGCTTCTATTTTCTGTCATTTGTTTTCTCTATATATTTTCTTTTACTGATGACATCAAAGATAAACTGTCCATTACTTTTTTTCTGTATCTTATCCTATTTAAGAAATAATTTCCAATAATGGCAATGATGTTGGCAACAATAACAATGACAATAATTATGAACCACAATAATAACAATAATAAAGATGATAATGATAATGATAATAGTAATAATAATAACAATAGCAATGATCATAACAACAATTTTATTAAATGACAATAGTAATGATAATAACTATAATCTTATCAACCACATTAACAGTGATAATAATAATAACAATAGGGGAAGGAAGAGGAAAAGGATAGAAATAACATGAATGACAAGAAACAGTGAAGATGCAGAAGGAGAAGGAGAAGCACGATATGTAAAATAGGAAGACTATGAAACAAACGAAGCAAGAAAAAAAACATAAAGATATTGGGAAAACACGTGGAAATATAAGCAAAACATACAAACAAAAATGTTAATTATCTCATCTTTTCTCTTCCCTCTCTCCAGCTACTCTCTTCCCCTTTTTCAGTTTCTTCATTTTTCCCTCCTCCCCTTCGCTCTCCCTCTTACCCTAACCATCTTATTTATCTCTAATTTCCCTTCCCTCCTCTCTTCCATTCATCCTCTCTTCGCTCTTTAACCCCCTCCTCATAACCACTTCTTTCCCCTTCCCTTATCCTCCTCTTCCTTCCTACTCCCTCTCCTCTCCGCGTACCCCTATCCTCTTCTTCCTTCCTACTCCCTCTCCTCTCCGCCTATCTTTTCTTCCCGTTCCCTCTTCTCTCGCAGTTTGCCTCCATTGCTCCCTCCATTTATCGCGAAGACAACTTCTGATGCTGGGTTTCGAGTCATCACAGAGTACCCGCTTTGGCCCTCCAATCAGCTGGCACCCAACAGCTATCTTCTTACGTGCTGACATCAACGCAAGCCAATCTTGAACCTCTCTTATAAAAGGAAGAAGAAACGAAAGAGGGGAGAAAAGGGGAAGAAGGGATATAGGAAGAGAGGATTTTAAAGGAAAGAAAAAGAGGAGATTGAAGGGTATAAGAATGAAGAGGAGGCAGGAGAGACAAATGAGAGAAAGGACGAGGGAGAGAGATTGAAAGAAAGGAGGGAAGGGAAAGAAGGAATAAAAGAGAGAAAGGGTGAGTGAAGGGAAAATAAGAAATGAAGGGAAGGAAAAAAGGAGGGAATATAAGAGAACAAAGAAGACAAAATCGGACAGGAGAAAAGAAAGGAAGAAAGAAGGGAAAGGGAGGACAAGGCGGTAGGGTTTTAGAAATAGCGAATAGGAGAGAGAAAAGAGAAACAAAATATACGAAGAGAGGCATGGGAGTACGTTGGAAGAGGAGGAGAGGAGAAGGAGAAAAAGGTGCTTATGAAGAGAGGGCAAAAGAGCGAAGAGAGGACGAATGGAAGAGAGGAGAGAAGGGAAATAAGGGATGAAGATGGTTGGGATGAGAGCGAAAGCGAAGGAGAGTAGGGCAAAGGGAAGTGCAAACGAAAGTGGGGGGGAAAGAGAAAGAGGGAAGAAAGGGGGAAGAGGGGATATAGGAAGAGAGAATTCTAAAGGAAAGAAAAAGAGGAGTTGAATGGCATAAAAATGAAGTGGAGGCAGGAGAGACAAATGAAGAGGGATGAGAGATAGATGAGGAGGGGGGAGAGAGAAATGAGGAGGAGGAAGAGGGAAATGAGGAGGGACGAGAGAGAAATGTAGAGGGCGAGAGAAATGAGGAGGAGGAAGAGGGAAATGAGGAGGGATGAGAGAGAAATGTGGAGGGAGAGAGAAATTAGGAGGAGGGAGGAGAGAGAAATGTGGAAGGAGGAGAGAGAAAAGAGAAAATTCTCGGGATGGGAGGCAGAAGAGCATTTTTGTTTGTTTTGCTTTTGGTTCCACGTGGTTTCCCGATGTCTTTCTGCTGTTTTTTTTCTTGTTTCGTTTGTTTCTCAATCTTTTTATTTTTCCTTTCATGTTGTGCTTCTCCTTCTCTGCTTCTTCGTATCGTTGCTGTTAGTAATATCCTTCTCTTCTTATTCTTATTATCATTACTATTATTGTTGTCTTGTTATTGTGATTATGGTTATTGTTATCATTATCATTACTAATGTTTCTTTTTATCATTATTAGTATCTTTATCATCATCATCATTGTTCTTTATTATCATTATTCTTTATCATTATTATTATTATTATTATCATTATCACTACTATTATTGTCATTGTTGTTCTTATTATCATCATTACCATTATTACCACTGTTTCTCTCTCTCTCTCTCTCTCTCTCTCTCTCTCTCTCTCTCTCTCTCTCTCTCTCTCTCTCTCTCTCTCTCTCTCTCTCTCTCTCTCTCTCTCTCTCTCTACCTCTACCTCTGTTTATGTGCTTGTAATTGTAAATATTTTTATACACATCTTTGCCAGATATTTCCGTCTCAGTGTTGATCCAGATACGTTTTTCCCAGAATTTTATTGCTCGATCGAAATCTTGTCCATTTGGTGGGAGATCAATTTCGCTTCAACAGATTTTAAAAGTTGAATGCAATCACCTCAGATGTTAAAGAGAGGAAGAGAAGAAGATTCAGTCTGTTTTTGTTTGTTTGTTTCACTGGGATGGCGTGGTATCCCCCCCTCAATGTCCGCTGCTATGACAATATCTATAACACATTACTTCCTAATGTTGTCAGATTAATGACA
>NC_091580.1:8104257-8146757 GCF_042767895.1 Penaeus vannamei | reverse complement strand
TTTCACTGTAATTCAGTGTCATGAAATAAATAAATGCTACTTATGGTCCGCAATGAAATAAAAATACAAACTAGACAAACCAGACAGTACAGCTACCAAGGTGTGAAATACTACTATTGCATTGTGACAGCTTCTTCGTATCGTTGCTGTTATTATTATCCTCTTCATCCTATTCTTATTATCATTATTATTATTGTTGTTATTGGGATTTTAGTTATTTGTTATTATCATCATTACCAATGCTTCTTATCATTATTGGTATATTCATTATTATCATCATTATTCTTTATTATCATTATCTTTATTCTTTTTTAGTGATATTATTACTATGATTGCCATTGTTGTTCTTGTTAGCATCATCAACATTATTACTGCTGCTCGCTCTCGCTCTCTCGCTCTCTCTCTCTCTCTCTCTCTCTCTCTCTCTCTCTCTCTCTCTCTCTCTCTCTCTCTCTCTCTCTCTCTCGCTCTCTCTCTCTCTCGCTCTCTCTCTCTCTCTCTCTCTCTCTCTCTCTCGCTCTCTCTCTCTCTCTTTCTCTCTTTCTCTCTCTCTCTCTCTCGCTCTCTCGCTCTCTCGCTCTCTCTCTCTCTCGCTCTCTCTCTCTCTCTCTCTCTCTCTCTCTCTCTCTCTCTCTCTCTCTCTCTCTCTCTCTCTCTCTCTCTCTCTCTCTCTCTCTATGTGCGTGCATTTGTAAACCTTTCGTTTAACTGGATATTTTAGGGAAGGGTTTTTGAAGGAGCCAAGTAAAGAGATATTTAAAAAGGTTGATAAATTCATTTGATTTTTTTCCTTTTAATTCTGGACATATTTCATTGCAATGGTAGGTGTACAATAATGTTTAAGACTTCTTACTCCTTTAGTGAAAGTACACACAAACATGCACATATGTATTTAACATCACATACATAAGTGTAATATGAATGTTCTGATAAAATCTACATGATATCTATACTGAAATTCATCTATATGAAACAAGCTTCCGTAGTATAGTGGTTAGCACGGTCGCCTCCTACGCGACAGACTCGGGTTCAATCCCCGACGGATACTACTAATGTACCTGTTTTATGCATGAATTTCTGTTTGCATCTCTATCTACTTCCCTTGCGTTCCACATATCTTTCTACTTTTGTTTCTGTCTCTTTCTCCAGTCCTTACAATGCGGAGGAATAGGAATTTTGCTGTTAGTCCTCTCATAATCATATGCCTGTATTAGTTATATGAGAAGCAAAGAATGGGAGGAGGACGAAGAGGGCGAGCAAGTGATGAAAAGAAAGAAATAAAAATCAAGACGGAGTAGAGAAGGTGGAAGGAAGGAAAGAGGCAAAAGAAGAAGCAAATTTTGTTTTATTATCTTGCTTAGTGTTATCTCCGTTCCACCTTGCCTACTTCAGATAAGAAATACGATTTTATATGAGAGGAGAATGATATCTATTTTACATCAGCTTTATAATTACCTATATATTTTGAAAGGTTTGTTTTCACTGTAGTTCAGTGTAATAAATAAATAAATGCTACTTATGGTCCGCAATGAAATAGAAATACAAATTAGACAAACCAGACAGTACAGCTACCAGGGAGTGAAATACTACTATTGCATTGTGTCAGCTGGATCCTGTGCTAACCACACATCTTCTATTTTCTACCGTATGAAATGTTGTAATTCTTGTTTATACTTCATCTTATTTTCTATTCTCATGAAACTTATATATATATATATATATATATATATATATATATATATATATATATATATAATATATATATATACTTTTTTCTATTTAAACCAATTGATATATCATATATTCGGAGACTATTCTTTTAAACATACTGTAAAGCATGTAATTTAATAACGACTTACAGAAGTTGTATATTGATTCACTTTTCTCTTCGTAAACGTTATTTCAACAGAAAATTATAAGAAAGATAAAAACAAGATTTCATCTAACAGGAATTCGAATGAATAGCAATAATTTAAGACAGAAGTTCAGGTTTGTTTTAAAGCGATTCTGTAAGGAAAAAGTACACACAACAGTTTAAGTAAAAATACCACGATATGCCAATAATCTGACAAAATTAGGAAGTAATCTGTCATAGATATTGTCACAGCGGCGGACATTGAGGAGGGGGGGGGCACACCACGCCATCCCGAGGAAACAAACAAACAAGCAAAACTGATTTTTTTTCTCTTCATTTCTTTAACATCTGAGGTGATTGCATTCTACTTTTAAAATCGGTTGAAGCAAAATTGATCTCCCACCAAATTGGCAAGATTTCGATCGAGTAATATAGTTCTGGGAAAAACGTATCTGGATCAACACTGAGACGGAAATATCTGACAAACATGTGTATAAAAATGTTTACAAATGAACGTAGATAAACAGAGAGACAGACAGACAGAGAGACAGAACAGCAATGACATTAATGATGATGATGATAATAATAATAACAATAGCAATAATAGTAATAATGATAATGGAAATGATACAAAAACAATGATAATCATAATAAATAATAATGGTAATGATAATAAAGATACTAATAATGATGACTAATACATGTTTAGATAAATTGAACTTGACAAAAAAAAAAAAAAAATAGTGTATAGAAAAATATAGATGAATAGATACATATCGATAAATGTAGATGAATCGATAGATAACTAGATGGATATATGAGTAGACTGATGAATAGATAGATAAATGGATAGATATGTGAATAGATAAGTTGACTTATGAATAGATACATATCATTCATATATGTATGTATGTGAAGAAATGAAGCACCCTTCAAGCTCCTTTCTACCATTTTCCCCTGTTTCTCTCATCTCTTCTCCTTCACTCCTATTCTTCATTTCCTCCTCACGCCTCCTTTATTCCTCTCCTCCTCACTCCTCTCCCTTTCTTCCTAACTCACTCTTTTCCACCCGATTCTCCCTCTCCTCACGTCTTTTCTCTTACTTCTTATCTCCTTTTCTTTGTAACTTCTCATATCCCTTTTCTCACTCTCTTCCTTACCCCTTCTTTTTCTCACTCCTCCCTTTCCTCCTCCATCTCTCCTTTACCCGTTGTCCTTCCCTCTCCTCCTCTCTCTCTCTTCCTCACCCCTTCTCCTTTTCCTCCCTCCTCCAGTCTTCCTTACTCCTCTTCTCCCTCTCCTCATTCCTCTTCCGTTTCCTATCCCACTCCTCTGCTCCCTTTCTTCCCTTCTCCTTTCTACTCTTTCTCTTCTTCTCCCTTCCTCCATTCCACCTCCCTTCTCCACGTGTTACCTTCCCACAACTTGGATGGAGATGGCTATTTCAGAGGCAAAGGTTTTTGTATATTCATATCTATCCATATTACCATTATCGCTATTGCTATTATTTACTACTACTGTTATTGCGATAAGCGTTATTCATTGCCATTTTCAGCTTTAGCGTGTCTATTGTTTATCGTATCTTCTCTTTTCATTTATTATCGTTATCTCTATACCTTTCTTTTCTTGAAAGTAAACTGTGTTGTAGCTACAAATATACAAGCAAGCAGTTGCTGTTGCTCTCTCTCTCTCTCTCTCTCTCTCTCTCTCTCTCTCTCTCTCTCTCTCTCATGGATAGCCTATTTTGCATACTAACTCAAAAACAAGATATTTCAACTTCCCTTTATGATTTATGACGTTCGTTCTTGGATAAAAGTCAGAATGTTTCAGCCTTTCCTCTTCTACAGTCTGCCATTGTTTTCCTCTTCTTTCCTGCTTTTATACCATTGCCTCAAGATCTACATTGATGTAGAATTAATTAAGAAACTCTGTGTGTGTGTGTCTATCTATATATATTGATGTGTTACACATTGTCAGCAATTTCTTGTCAGCAATCTGATTGACTAAAAAATATTACATTTCCTTTCTACAGGAAAATTTGATCAAACCCGAGACACAGAACGTTCCAGAATTCATCTCGCGACGTGAGCACTTTTTCTGAAGGGTTTCCCATGCAACAGACTGTCCGTTATCGATCTCAGATTTTGCTCACTTTTTAAGCTATTAGGATCATTCATCATCTTCAGCCATTTTCGATGCTGTCAATGAAATGAGAGTGTTTAGGGTAAATAAGCTGAAGGAAAAAAAAACAAAAGGACTGAGGAATCGTAGCCAGATGGCGAGTAATCTATTCATTAGGACATTTAGATTGTTTCTAATGGTGCTGTTCGGGGCTAATAAGGAGCAGATTTTGACGTTTGTTCGCTTTTGGCTGGGATGTAATTATCTTCCGAATATGTTTCGATAGTATGTGTGTGTCTGACGTATAGATTCATAAATACTTACATGATGAATTTGCCGTTTGATTGAAAATGTTACGAAGCTGATAAATAAAGAGAAGAGAGAGAGAGATAACCACTTCTTCTCTGTGCGTTTGTGATAAAAGGAGAAGGAAAGCGGAGGAGAGGAGGGGAAAATAAAGAGGAAACGAAGGAGGGGAGAAAAGGGGAAGAAGGGATGTAGGAAGAGAGGATTTGAAAGGAAAGAAAGACGGAGTTGAAGAACACGAAAAAGAGGAGAGAGAAAAGATGAGATAATTTTCGTTTGTTTTGCTTTTGGTTCCACGTGGATTCCCGATGTTTATGTTTTTTTTCACTTTGTTTCACTTGTTTCACAGTCTTCCTATTTTCCATGTGCCTTTCCTTCTCTGCCTCTTTCTTTCCTACTTCTACGTATCGTTGATGTCAATACTATCCCCTTCCCATCCTCCTCCTATTCTTATTATCATCATTATTATTGTTGTTCTTATTGTGATTATGGTTATTGTTATCATTATCATTACTTGTTGCTTTTCATCATTATTAGTATTTTTATTTTCATTATTCTTTGTTGTTATTATCATCATCATTAGGATTCAGCTGTCACAATGTAATTGTAGTAGTATTTCACACCTTGGTAGCTGTACTGTCTACTTTGTCTACTTTGCACTTTTATTTAAGTACGGACCATTAGTAGCATTTATTTATTTCATTACACTGAACTAGAGTGACAACAAACCATTCAAATTATATAGGTATATATCAAGCGACTATAAAAAAAAAATCATTCTTCTCTCCTATGAAATCGCATTTCTTATCTGAAGTAGGCAAAATGGAACGAAGATAACACAGCAAGATAATAAAACAAAATTTGCTTTTTTCATTTACCTCTTTCCTTCCTTCCACCTTTTCTACTCAGTCTTGATTTTTTATTTTTTTCTGTTCATCACTTGCTTGTCCTCTTCGTCCTCCTCCGATTCTTTTCTTATCATATCACTAATACAGTGATTACGAGAGGACTAACAGCAAAATAACGAAAACGCGCATAAACACTAACAAACAACCAAGCAAATAAACAAAAACAAAAAATCCAATTCCTTCATACTCCTTCGGATAGTAAACAAAATTAGAAAGATATATGGAACGGGAGGTAAGTAGATAGAAAGATGCAAACAGAAATTCGTGCATAAAAATGAGAGGATTTTAGTACTCGTCGGGGATTGAACCCGAGTCTGTCGCGTAGGAGGCGACCGTGCTAACCACTACACCACGAAGACATATGCAAAGGTTGAGTTTTAGTGTATTTATATTGTAGCTTTTACTAGAACATTTATATTATACTCGTGTATGTGATGTTAAATACGCATGTGTATGTATGTGTACTTTCACTAAAAGAGTAAAATGTATTAACCGTTACTGTAAACCAACCATTGCACTGAAATATGTCGTCTTAGAAAAAATCAAAGGAAGTAATCAATCTTTTAAATACGACTTTACTTGGCTCCTTCAGAAACCTACTTGCCTAAGATATCCAGTTAAAAGAAAAAACTACCCATCTCACTGATTTCATATTCTCATGTCTATATAACTGCAATCGTTCATCTCATGCCATATATATATATATATATATATATATATATATATATATATATATATATATATATACACACACTCGCATATATATATATATGCGTATGTGTATAAAATGCTCTTTTAGTTCTTTGTAAATTATCTTTTTTTTCAACAAGTTATCAATTCTCGTTGGTTTACTAGATCATGTTCGCAGGTTATGTTATCATAGAAAATGGATAAAATTTAAAGAAAACGAGGAAACCCAGTATTGAGAACCTCCGATGACAGATTTCGGTGTTTTAAGGCCAACTTCATTTATATATATATTATAAATAAATAAATAAATATACTCATATGTATGCATATACAGACACTCTCTCTCTCCCTCTCTCTCACACACACACACACAAACACACACACATACACATACCTTATTTTTTCGCTTTACCTGCAATATGGTTTACACAGGATTCAGCTGTCACAATGCAATAATAGGATTTCACACCTTGTTAGCTGCACTGTCTGGTTTGTCTACTTTTAATTTTTATTTCACTACGCACCACAAAGAATGAGTAAGAGAGATCATTCTTCTCTCCTATGAAATCGCATTTCTTATCTGACGTAGGCAAAGTGGAACGAAGATAACACTAAGCAAGACAATAAAACAAAATTTGCTTCTTCTTTTGCCGCTTTCCTTCCTTCCACCTTTTCTACTCCGTCTTCATTTATTTCCTTCTCTTCATCAGTTGTTCGTCCTCTTCGTCCTCATCTTATTTCTTTGCTTCTCATATAACTAATACAGTCATATGATTATGAGAGGACTAACATGAAAATAATGAAAACGAACAGAAACACTAACAAACAGCAAAGCAAATAAAAAAATACAAAATCAATTCCTCCAATTGCTTCATATTCCTTCGCATTGTAAACACCGGAGAAAGAGACAGAAGCAAAATTAGAAAGATATATGGAACGGAAGATAAGTAGATAGAGATGCAAACAGAAATTCATGCATAAAAGTTCTCTAAGTAGCATCTGTCGGGGATTGAACCCGAGTCTGTCGCGTAGGAGGCGACCATGTTAACCGCTACACCATAGACACATTACATCTAATGAATTTTACTATACTTATATTTTATTTTTTACGGGAACATTTCTATTACACTTGTTTATGTGATGTTACATACATATGTGTATGTGTGTGTGTGTACTTTTTAAAAGGAGTAAGATGCATTATACATTACTGGATACCTACCTTTGCACTGAAATGTATCCAATCTTAAAAAAATCAAATGAAGTTAAAAGCCTTTTTAAATCCCCCTTTCCTTGGCTCCAAAAACCTGTTTTTTTCTAAACTATCTAATAATAGTAATAATAAAAAAACTACCCATCTTCCTTCTTATGTCAACTAAGCATGCTGTTACCATTATCGTTATCATAATTACTTTTGACAGACTTCCAAATCGATAATACCATTAAAATACGCATTTCAAAAATACCAGTAAGTTATATAGTTTATTTACAGGTATAACCAATCCAATTTGCAAGTCCACATTCATTTGTCGAAATTTGTGGTCAAACGAGTCAGCGGTAAAAAGTTATTAATATATGAAGAGAAGCAGGTAGGGAGCGGTTACGATTTGACTTTGAAATATTATATAGAGAGTTACAATATTATATGGATACTAAATTTCAAATGATACAAATGATGAAGCCATTTTGAAGTCATGGATATCATATTCATATTACTTAGAATATTGACAATGAAAGTAATGATCATAATAACATTGGCTAGTACACGGTAAGCTACTCATCAGAGAAAATGGGCAGCATTAAAAGGAAAACGGGGAAGCACAGTGTTGAGAACCTTCTATGATACTTTTTCCGCATTTTAAGGTCCATTTTATCTTTTATCAAATTTATATAAAAAAATATATTTTTTTCTTAAGCTTTTTATCTAATTTTCAGTTTAAACTTACACACAAGCATACACACACACACATATATGTGTTTATATATGTATATATATATATATATATATATATATATATATATATATATATATATATATATATATATATATATATATATATATATATATATATATATATATATATATATATATATATATATATATATATATATTTGTGTGTGTGTGTGTGTAAAATGCTCTTTTAGTTCTTTGTATATTATCAAGTTATCAACAAGTTATCAATTCTCGTTGGTTTACTAATTCATGCTCGCAGGTTATGTTATCATAGAAAATGGATAGAATTTAAAAGAAAACGAGGAAACCCAGTATTGAGAACCTCCGATGACAGATTTCGGTATTTTACAGCAAACTTTATTTTGATCAAGTTTGATGACATTTACCTAAGGGCTTTTATTTATACCAACGACTGGAAAATTTGATAGGAGTTCAGTTAGGTGTAAATCGACCAGAGGTAAGATACATGTCTGCATCTTAGCGAAGGTGGTATCTCATTATGCAAACCACTCAGTCTCTCTCTCTCTCTCTCTCTCTCTCTCTCTCTCTCTCTCTCTCTCTCTCTCTCTCTATATATATATATATATATATATATATATATATATATATATATGTATGTATGTATGTATACGTATATGTATATATATACATATATATATATATACACACATACATACACGCACAAACATACACATACAACTTTATTTGTGTATATATGTATGTGGATGTGGCTGTGGTTATGTATATATATATATATATATATATATATATATATATATATATATATATATATATGTGTGTGTGTGTGTGTGTGTGTGTGTGTGTGTGTGTGTGTGTGTGTGTATGTATGTATGAATTTATACATATTTATACATATATATTCACACACACACACACACACACACACACACACACACACACACACACACACACATATATATGTATATATATATATATATATATATATATATATATATATATATATATATGTACATATATTTACACAAAACATTCACAAACTATGCTATCGATAGACTGCCGCGTCTCCATTTAGATTTCGGTTATATCATTTCTTGTTGGCCGGTACACCTGCTCAGTTGAAACTTATATGTACATATATATATATATATATATATATATATATATATATATATATATATATGTTTGTATATATATACATATATATATATATATATATATATATATACATATATATATATATATATGTTTGTATATTTATATATATATATATTATAGATATATCTGTGTGTGTGTTTGTTTGTGTATGTGTTTGTGAAAGGCATGCCATCAATAATTGTTTAAAAGTATTAGAAATGCACCTGTTTATGTTTTCACAGAAAATGGGTAGAATGTAAAGGAAAACGGGGAAGCACAGTATTGAGAAACTCCGATGATTTATTTTGCTCACGTTTAATCACATTTATCTTAAGGCTTTTATTTGTTTCCGCATATCTATTAATATATATTTATTCGTTTAACCAAACATCCAAGGATTTTATATTTATTTTCAATTCTTTCATGGTTTCATTTTTTTCTTTCTCTTCTGAATTTCTGTCTCGAATTATTGGTATTCATTCAAATTCCTGTTAGATGAGATTTTGTTTTATCATAAATTTCTTGTATTTCTTTTTTTTTTGTGTGTGTGTAAAAGTAGTAGTTTTTACCCAACCGCAGTACGTTTTCGAAAACAAATATAAATCAATATACAACTGTAAGTCTTTATGAAATTACATGCTTTCTCAGGATGTTTTAAAAAATACTAGTTTTGAAAATCTTCGAATGAAATATATGATATATCAAATGGTTTATAGTATATATAAATAAATAACATATACACACATATATATATATACATATATATATATATATATATATATATATATATATATATATATATATATATATATATATATATATATATATAACTGAAAAAATAGTTTCATGAGAAGAAACAAGAATTATAACATACCATACGGTACAAAATAGAATGTTTAATTAGCACAGGATCCAGCTGTCACAATGCATCTTAGCAGCTGTACTGTCTGGTTTGTCTGCTTTACATTTTTATTTCATTACGGACCACAAGTAGCATTTATTTATTTCATGACAGTGTGAACTACAGTGACAGCAAATCTTTCAATCTATACAGGTAATTATCAAGTTCCTGTAAAAAAGAGATCATTCTTCTCTCCTGTGAAATTTTAAGCAAGATAATAAAACAAAATTTGCTTCTTCTTTTGTCTCTTTCCTTTTTTCCACCTTTTCTACTTCGTCTTAATTTTCATTTCTATTTCATCGCTTGTTCATCCTCTTCGTCCTCCTCCCATCCTTTGCTTTCCATATCACTTATACAGTCATATAGACGTGCACATATGTATTTAGCATCACATAAAATAGTATATAAATATTCTCGTAAAAAAACTACAATAGAATTCTAGTAAAATTAATTAATATTATGACATGTGTCTGTTGCATAATGGTTAGCACGGTCGCCTCCTACGCGACAGACTCGGTCCTCTCATAATCATATGACTGTATTAGTGATATGAGAAGCAAATAATGGGAGCAGGACGAAGAGGACGAACACGTGATGAAGAGAAGGAGGAAGGAAGGAAAGGGGCAAGAGAAGAAGCAATTTTTGTTTTATTATAATGCTTAGTGTTATCTTCGTTCCACTATATATTTGGAAAGGTTTGTTTTCACTGTAGTTCACAGTGTCATGAAATAAATGAATTCAATATATGGTCCATAATGAAATAAAATGCAAAACGGAGAAAAACCAAGACGGAGTAGAGAAGGTGGAAGGAAGGAAAGAGGCAAAAGAAGCAAATTTTGTTTTATTATCTTGCTTAGTGTTATCTCCGTTCCACTTTGCCTACTTCAGATAAGAAATACGATTTCATATGAGAGGAGAATGATATCTATTTTACATCAGCTTTAAGATTACCTATATATTTTGAAAGGTTTGTTTTCACTGTAATTCAGTGTCATGAAATCAATAAATGCTACTTATGGTCCGCAATGAAATAAAAATACAAACTAGACAAACCAGACAGTACAGCTACCAAGGTGTGAAATACTACTACTACATTGTAACAGCTTCTTCGTATTGTTGCTGTTATTATCATCCTCCTCATCCTATTCTTATTATCATTATTATTATTGTTGTTATTGGGATTTTGGTTATTTGTTATTATCATCATTACCAACGATGCTTCTTATCATTATTGGTAAATTCATTATTATCATCATTATTCTTTATTATTATCATTATCTTTATTCTTTTTTAGTATTATTATTGTTCTTCTTGTTAGCAGCATTAACATTATAACTGCTATCTCTCTCTCTCTCTCTCTCTGTTTATGTGCGTGCATTTGTAAATATTTTTATGCACATGTTTGTCATATAGTTCCGTCTCAGTGTTGATCCAGACACGTTTTTCCCAGAATTATAGAACTCGATCGAAAGCTTGTCAATTTGGTGGGGGATAAATTTTGTTCCAACAGGTTTTAAAAGTACAATGTAATAACTTCAGATGCTGTGACAATATCCTTAACACATTACTTCCTAATGTCAGATTAATGGCATATCATGGTATTTTTACTTAAACTGCTGTGTGTACTTTTTCCTTACAAAATCGCTTTAAAACAAGCTTGAATTTCTGTCTTTCATTCGAATTCCTGTTAGATGAAATCTTGTTTTCATCATAAATTTCTTAAAATTTTCTGTTGGAGGAACAGTTTCTACCCAACCGCGGTACGTTTTCGAAGTCAAATATTTTATCAATATAGAAGTTATGTAAGTAGCTATGAAATTACATGCTTTCTCGGTATGTTTAAAAGACTAATCGTTTTGAAAATCTTCGAATGAAATAGATGATCTACCAAATGGTATATATATATATATATATATATATATATATATATATATATATATATATATATACATATATATATATATCCGAAAAAAATAGTTTCATGAGAAGAGAGAATAAACTGAAATACAAACAAGAATTACATCTCATATGGTACAAAATAGAAGATATATGGTTAGCACAGGATCCAGCTGTCACAATTTAGAAGTATTTCACGCCTTGGTAGCTGTACTGCCTGGTTTGTCTACTTTGCATTTTATTTCATTCCGGACCATAAGTAGCATTTATTTATTTTATGACACTGTGAACTACAGTGAAAACGAACCTTTCAAAATATAAAGGTAATTTTCAAACTACTATAGAAAAATAGAGATCATTTCTCTCTCCTATGAAATCGTCTTTCTTATCTGAAGTAGGCAAAGTGGAACGAAGATAAAGCTAAACAAGATATTAAAACTAAATTTATTTCTTTTGCCTCTTTCAACTTTTCTAATCCGTCTTCATTTTTCTTTCTCTTCCTCACTTGTTCGTCCTCTTCGTCCTCCTCCCATTCTTTGCTTCCCATACCACTAATACAGTCATATGATTAGGAGAGAACTAACAACATAATTGTGAAAACGCGTATAAACACTAACAAAGAAAAATCAAACCCTCTAATTCCTTCATACTCCTTCGCATTGTAAACACCGGAGAAAGAGAAACAAAAGTAGAAAGTTGTGGAACGAAGGTAAGTAGAGATACAAACAGAAATTCATGCATAAAGATTAATAGCATTTACTATCCGTCGAGGATTGAACCCGAGTCTGTCGCGTAAGAGGCGCCTGTGATAACCACTACAACAGGTAATATGTATAAATTATATGAATTTTGCTAGAATTATATTGTAGCTTTTACGAGAACATTTATATTACACTTGTGTATGTGATATTAAATACATATGTGTATGAGTGTGTGTACTTTCACTAAAAGAGTAAGATGTATTGTTAATGTATACCTACCATTGTATACCTACCATTGCACTGAAGATAGGTATTTTTTCTTTTAACTGGATATTTTAGGAAAGGGGTTTTGAAGGAGCCAAGTAAAGATATATTTAAAATGGGTGATGAATTCATTTGATTTTTTCCTTTTTAATTCTGGACATATTTCATTGCAATGGTAGGTGTACAATAATGTTTAATACAACTTGCTCCTTTAGTGAAAGTACACACCAACGTGCACATATGTATTTAACATCACATACATAAGTGTAATATTAGTGTTCTGATAAAATCTACATAATAAATTTACTGAAATTCATCTATATGAAAGAAGCTTCCTTGGTGCAGTGGTTAGCACGGTCGCCTCCTACGCGACAGACTCGGGTTCAATCCCCGACGGATACTAATACTGCAAATATTTTATGCATTAATTTTTGTTTGCATCTCTATCTACTTACCTTCCGTTCAACATATCTTTCTACTTTTGTTTCTGTCTCTTTCTCCGGTCCTTACAATGCGGAGGAATAGGAATTTTGCTGTTAGTCCTCTCATAATCATATGACTGTATTAGTTATATGAGAAGCAAAGAATGGGAGGAGGACGAAGAGAGCGAACAAGTGATGAAGAGAAACAAATAAAAATCAAGACGGAGTAGAGAAGGTGGAAGGAAGGAAAGAGGCAAAAGAAGAAGCAAATTTTGTTTTATTATCTTGCTTAGTGTTATCTCCGTTCCACCTTGCCTACTTCAGATAAGAAATACGATTTCATATGAGAGGAGAATGATATCTATTTTACATCAGCTTTATAATTACCTATATATTTTGAAAGGTTTGTTTTCACTGTAATTCAGTGTCATGAAATAAATAAATGCTACGTATGGTCTGCAATGAAATAAAAATACAAACTAGGCAAACCAGACAGTACAGCTACCAAGGTGTGAAATACTACTACTACATTGTGACAGCTTCTTCGTATCGTTGCTGTTATTATTATCCTCCTCATCCTATTCTTATTATCATTATTATTATTGTTGTTATTGGGATTTTGGTTATTTGTTATTATTATCACTATCAATGATGCTTCTTATCATTATTGGTATATTCATTATTATCATTATTCTTTATTATTATCATTATCTTTATTATTTTTTTTGTATTATTATTACTTTTATTATTACTTGATTGCCATTGTTGTGCTTGTTAGCATCATTAACATTATTACTGCTCTCTCTCTCTCTCCCTCTTTCTGTTTATGTGCGTGCATTTGTAAACATTTTTATGCACATGTTTGTCATATAGTTCCGTCTCAGTGTTGATCCAGACACGTTTTTCCCAGAATTATATAACTCGATGGAAAGCTTGTCAATTTGGTGGGGGATAAATTTTGTTTCAACAGGTTTTAAAAGTACAATGTAACAACCTCAGATGCTATGACAATATCCTTAACACATTATTTCCTAATGTCAGATTAATGGCATATCATGGTATTTTTATTTAAACTGCTGTGTGTACCTTTTCCTTGCAAAATTGCTTTAAAACAAACTTGAATTTTTGTCTTTCATTCAAATTCCTGTTAGATGAAATCTTGTTTTCATCATAAATTTCTTAAAATTTTCTGTTGGAGGAACAGTTTCTACCCAACCGCAGTACGTTTTCGAAGTCAAATATAAATCAATATAGAAGTTTTGTAAGTAGCTATGAAATTACATGCTTTCTCAGTATGTTTAAAAGACTAATCGTTTTGAAAATCTTCGAATGAAATAGATGATCTACCAAATGGTTTATATATATATATATATATATATATATATATATATATATATATATATATATATATATCGAAAAAAAAATAGTTTCATGAAATAGATGATCTACCAAATGGTATATATATATATATATATATATATATATATATATATATATATATATATATATATATATATATATATATATATATATATCCGAAAAAAATAGTTTCATGAGAAGAGAGAATAGAATGAAATGCAAACAAGAATTACATCTCATACGGTACAAAATAGAAGATATATGGTTAGCACAGGATCCATCTGTCACAATTTAGTAGAATTTCACGCCTTGGTAGCTGTACTGTCTGGTTTGTCTACTTTGCATTTTATTTCATTATGGACCATAAGTAGCATTTATTTATTTTATGACACTGAACTACAGTGAAAACAAACCTTTCAAAATATAAAGGTAATTATCAAACTACTTTAGAAAAATAGAGATCATTCCTCTCTCCTGTGAAATCGTCTTTCTTATCTGAAGTAGGCAAAGTGGAACGAAGATGTACTAAGCAAGATATTAAAACAAAATTTACTTCTTTTGCCTCTTTCATCTTTTCTACTCCGTCTTCATTTTTCTTTCTCTTTACGTGTTCGTTCTCTTCGTCCTCCTCCCATTCTTTGCTTCCCATACCACTAATACAGTCATATGATTCCGAGAGAACTAACAGCATAATTGTGAAAACGCTTATAAACACTAACAAAGAAAAATCAAACCCTCTTATTCCTTCATACTCCTTCGCATCGTAAACAGCGGAGAAAGAGAAACAAAAGTAGAAAGTTGTGGAACGAAGGTAAGTAGAGATACAAACAGAAATTCATTCATAAAGATTAATAGCATTTACTGTCCGTCGAGGATTGAACCCGAGTCTGTCGCGTAAGAGGCGCCTGTGATAACCACTACAACAGGTAATATGTAAAAATTAAATGAATTTTGCTAGAATTATATTGTAGCTTTTACGAGAACATTTATATTACACTTGTGTATGTGATGTTAAATACATATGTGTATGTGTGTGTGTACTTTCACTAAAAGAGTAAGATGTATTGTTATTGTATACCTACCATTGTATACCTACCATTGCACTGAAGATAGGTATTTTTTCTTTTAACTGGATATTTTAGGAAAGGGTTTTTGAAAGAGCCAAGTAAAGAGATATTTAAAAAGGTTGATAAATTCATTTCATTTTTTTTCTTTTAATTCTGGACATATTTCATTGCAATGGTAGGTGTACAATAATGTTTAATACATCTTACTCCTTTAGTGAAAGTACACACAAACGTGCACATATGTATTTAACATCACATACATAAGTGTAATATTAGTGTTCTGATAAAATCTACATGATAATTTTACTGAAATTCGTTTACATAAAAGAAGCTTCCGTGGTGTAGTGGTTAGCACGGTCGCCTCCTACGCGACAGACTCGGGTTCAATCCCCGACGGATACTATTAATGTACCTATTTTATGCATGAATTTCTGTTTGCATCTCTATCTACTTCGTTTCCATTCCACATATCTTTCTACATTTGTTTCTGTCTCTTTCTCCAGTCCTTACAATGCGGAGGAATAGGAATTTTGCTGTTAGTCCTCTCATAATCATATGACTGTATTAGTTATATGAGAAGCAAAGAATGGGAGGAGGACGAAGAGAGCGAACAAGTGATGAAGAGAAACAAATAAAAATCAAGACGGAGTAGAGAAGGTGGAAGGAAGGAAAGAGGCAAAAGAAGAAGCAAATTTTGTTTTATTATCCTGCTTAGTGTTATCTCCGTTTCACCTTGCCTACTTCAGATAAGAAATACGATTTTATAAGAGAGGAGAATGATATCTATTTTACATCAGCTTTATGATTACCTATATATTTTGAAAGGTTTATTTTCACTGTAGTTCAGTGTCATGAAATAAATAAATGCTACTTATGGTCCGCAATGAAATAAAAATACAAACTAGACAAACCAGACAGTACAGCTACCAAGGTCTGAAATACTACTACTACATTGTGACAGCTTCTTCGTATTGTTGCTGTTATTATTATCCTCCTCATTCTATTCTTATTATCATTATTATTATTGTTGTTATTGGGATTTTGGTTATTTGTTATTATCATCATTACCAATGATGCTTCTTATCATTATTGGTATATTCATCATTATCATCATTATTCTTTATTATCATCATTATCTTTATTCTTTTTTAGTATTATTATTACTATTATTATTTCTTGATTGCCATTGTTGTTCTTGTTAGCATCATTGACATTATTATTGCTCTCTCTCTCTCTCTCTCTCTCTCTCTCTCTCTCTCTCTCTCTCTCTCTTTCTCTCTCTTTCTCTCTCTCTCTCTCTCTCTGTTTATGTGCGTGCATTTGTAAACATTTTTATACACATGTTTGTCATATAGTTCCGTCTCAGTGTTGATCCAGACACGTTTTTCCCAGAATTATATAACTCGATGGAAAGCTTTTCAGTTTGGTGGGGGATAAATTTTGTTCCAACAGGTTTTAAAAGTACAATGTAATAACTTCAGATGCTAAGACAATATCTATGACACATTACTTCCTAATGTCAGATTAATGGCATATCATGGTATTTTTACTTAAACTGCTGTGTGTATTTTTTCCTTGGAAAATTGCTTTAAAACAAACTTGAATTTCTGTCTTTCATTCGAATTCCTGTTAGATGAAATCTTGTTTTCATCATAAATTTCTTCAAAATTTTCTGTTGGAGGAACAGTTTCTACCCAACCGCGGTACGTTTTCGAAGTCAAATATAAATCAATATAGAAGTTATGTAAGTAGCTATGAAATTACATGCTTTCTCAGTATGTTTAAAAGACCAATCGTTTTGAAAATCTTCGAATGAAATAGATGATCTACCAAATGGTATATATATATATATATATATATATATATATATATATATATATATCCGAAAAAATAGTTTCATAAGAAGAGAAAATAAAAAGAAATGCAAACAAGAATTACATCTCATACGGGACAAAATAGAAGATATATGGTTAGCACAGGATCCAGCTGTCACAATTTAGTAGCATTTCACGCCTTGGTGGCTGTACTGCCTGGTTTGTCTACTTTGCATTTTATTTCATTCCGGACCATAAGTAGCATTTATTTATTTTATGACTGTGAACTACAGTGAAAACAAACCTTTCAAAATATAAAGATAATTATCAAACTACTTTAGAAAAATAGAGATCATTCCTCTCTCCTGTGAAATCGTCTTTCTTATCTGAAGTAGGCAAAGTGGAACGAAGATGTAATAAGCAAGATATTAAAACAAAATTTACTTCTTTTGCCTTTTGCCAATGATGTTTAATACAACTTGCTCCTTTAGTGAAAGTACACACCAACGTGCACATATGTATTTAACATCACATACATAAGTGTAATATTAGTGTTCTGATAAAATCTACATAATAAATTTACTGAAATTCATCTATATGAAAGAAGCTTCCGTGGTGTAGTGGTTAGCACGGTCGCCTCCTACGCGACAGACTCGGGTTCAATCCCCGACGGATACTAATAATGTACCTATTTTATGCATGAATTTCTGTTTGCATCTCTATCTACTTCCCTTCCATTGCACATATCTTTCTACTTTTGTTTCTGTCTCTTTCTCCAGTCCTTACAATGCGGAGGAATAGGAATTTTGCTGTTAGTCCTCTCATAATCATATGACTGTATTAGTGATATGAGAAGCAGAGAGTGGGAGGAGGACGAAGAGGACGAACAAGTGATGAAGAGAAAGAAAAAAAAGTCAAGTCAAGGTGGAAGGAAGGAAAGAGGCAAAAGAAGAAGCAAATTTTGTTTTATTATCTTGCTTAGTGTTATCTTCGTTCCACTTTGCCTACTTCAGATAAGAAATACGATTTCATATGAGAGAAGAATGATATCTATTTTACATCAGCTTTATAATTACCTATATATTTTGAAAGGTTTGTTTTCACTGTAGTTCAGTGTAATAAATAAATAAATGCTACTTATGGTCCGCAATGAAATAAAAATACAAACTAGACAAACCAGACAGTACAGCTACCAGGGAGTGAAATACCACTATTGCATTGTGACAGCTGGATCCTGTGCTAATCACATATCTTCTATTTTGTATGAAATGTTGTAATTCTTGTTTACACTTCATCTTATACTCTATTCTCATGAAACTTTTTTCAGGTATATATATATATATATATATATATATATATATATATATATATATATATGTATATATATATATTTTTTTTTTCTACTAATTGATATTTCATATATTCGAAGATATATTCGAAGATTTTCAAACGAGTGTTCTTTTAAACATACTGCAAAGCATGTAATTTAATAACGACTTACAGAAGTTGTATATTGATTCACTTTTCTCTTCGAAAACGTTATTTCAACAGAAAATTATAAGAAAGATAAAAACAAGATTTCATCTAACAGGAATTCGAATGAATAGCAATAATTCAAGACAGAAGTTCCGGTTTGTTTTAAAGCGATTCTGTAAGGAAAAAGTACACACAACAGTTTAAGTAAAAATACCATGATATGCCAATAATCTGACAAAATTAGGAAGTAATCTGTCATAGATATTGTCACAGCGGCGGACATTGAGGAGGGGGGGGGGCACACCACGCCATCCCGAGGAAACAAACAAACAAACATGCAAAACAGAATATTTTTCTCTTCATTTCTTTAACATCTGAGGTGAAGCAAAATTGATCTTCCACCAAATTGGCAAGATTTCGATCGAGTAATATAGTTCTGGGAATAACGTATCTGGATCAACACTGAGACGGAAATATCTGACAAACATGTGTATAAAAATGTTTACAAATGTACGTTGATAAACAGAGAGACAGACAGACAGATAGACAGACAGGCTACAACAGCAGTGAAATTAATGATGATGATAACAATAATAGCAATAGCAATAATAGTAATAATGATAATGAAAATGATATAAAAATAATGATAATCATAATAAATAATAATGATAATCATAACAAAGATACTAATAATGATGACTAATACAGGTTTACATAAATTGAACTAGACGAAAAAGAAATATAGTATATAGAAAAATATAGATGAATAGATACATATCGATAAATGTAGATGAATCGATAGATAACTAGATGGATATATGGGTAGACTGATGAATAGATAGATAAATGGATAGATTTGTGAATAGATAAGTTGACTTATGAATAGATACATATCATTCATATATGTATGTATGTGTAGAAATGAAGCACCTTTTAAGCTCCTTTCTACCCTTTTCCCCTGTTTCTCTCATCTCTTCTCTTTCACTCCTATTCTTCCTCTCCTCCTCACGCCTCCTTTATTCCTCTCCTCCTCACTCCTCTCCATCTCTTCCTAACTCACTCTTTTCCACCCAATTCTCCTTCTCCTCACGTCTTTTCTCTTACTTCTTATCTCCTTTTCTTTGTAACTTCTTATCTCCCTTTTCTCCCTCTCTTCCTTACCCCTTCTTTTTCTCACTCTTCTCCCTTTCCTCCTCCATCTCTCCTTTGCCCGTTGTCCTTCCCTCTCCTCCTCTCTCTCTCTTCCTCACCCCTTCTCCTTTCCTCCTTCCCCCAGTCTTCCGTACTCCTCTTCTCCCTCTCCTCATTCCTCTTCTTCCGTTTCCTATCCCACTCCTCTGCTCCCTTTCTTCCCTTCTCCTTTCTACTCTTTCTCTTCTTCTCCCTTCCTTCATTCCACCTCCCTTCTCCACTATCATTTACTACTATTTTCTTTATTCTTCTCACCGCTGTTATTGCGATAAGCGTTATTCATTGCCATTTTCAGCTTTAGCGTGTCTATTTATTATCTTATCTTCTCTTTTCATCTATTATCGTTATTTCCGTTCTCACCTCACCTCTATACCTTTCTTTTCTTGAAAGTAAACTGTGTTGTAGCTACAAACATACAAGCAAGCAGTTGCTGTTGCTCTCTCTCTCTCTTTCTCTCTCTCTCTCTCTCTCTCTCTCTCTCTCTCTCTCTCTCTCTCTCTCTCTCTCTCTCTCTCTCTCTCTCTCTCTCTCATGGATAGCCTATTTTGCATACTAACTCAAAAACAAGATATTTCAACTTCCCTTTATGATTTATGACGTTCGTTCTTGGATAAAAGTCAGAATGTTTCAGCCTTTCCTCTTCTACAGTCTGCCATTGTTTTCCTCTCATTTCCTGCTTTTATACCATTGACTCAAGATCTACATTGATGTAGAATTAATTAAGAAACTCTGTGTGTGTGTATCTATATATATTGATGTGTTACACATTGTCAGCAATTTCTTGTCAGCAATCTGATTGACTAAAAAATATTACATTTCCTTTCTACAGGAAAATTTGATCAAACTCGAGACACAGAACATTCCAGATTTCAATTTGACTGATTAAAAAATATTACATTTCCTTTCTACAGGAAATTTTTATCAAACCCGAGACACAGAACATTCCAGATTTCATGATGTGAGCACTTTTTCTGAAGGGTTTCCCATGCGACAGACTGTCCGTTATCGATTTCAGATTTTGCTCACTTTTTAAGCTATTAGGATCATTCATCATCTTCAGCCATTTTCGATGCTGTCAATGAAATGAGAGTGTTTAGGGTAAATAAGCTGAAGGAAAAACAAAAACAAAAGGACTGAGGAATCGTAGCCAGATGGCGAGTAATCCATTCATTAGGACATTTAGATTATTTCTGATGGTGCTGTTCGGGGCTAATAAGGAGCAGATTTTGGCGTTTGTTCGCTTTTGTTTCGATAGTATGGTTGTGTCTGACGTATAGATTCATAAATACTTACATGATGAATTTGCCGTTTGATATGAAAATGTTACTGAGCTGATAAATAAAGAGAAGAGAGAGAGAGAACCACTTCTTGTCTGTGCGTTTGTGATAAAAGGAGAGGGAAAGCGGAGGAGAGGAGGGGAAAATAAAGAGGAAACGAAGGAGGGGAGAAAAGGGGAAGAAGGGATGTAGGAAGAGAGGATTTGAAAGGAAAGAAAGACGGAGTTGAAGAACACGAAAAAGAGGAGAGAGAAAAGATGAGAAAATTTTCGTTTGTTTTGCTTCTGGTTCCACTTGGATTCCCGATGTTTATGTTTTTTTTCACTTTGTTTCACTTGTTTCACAGTCTTCCTATTTTCCATGTGCCTTTCCTTCTCTGCTTCCTTCTTTCCTACTTCTACGTATCGTTGTTGTTATTACCATCCTTTCCCATCCTCCTCCTATTCTTATTATTATCGTTATTATTGTTGTTCTTATTGTGATTATGGTTATTGTTATCATTATCATTACTTGTTGCTTTTCATCATTATTAGTATTTTTATTTTCATTATTCTTTGTTGTTATTATCATTATCATTAGGATTCAACTGTCACAATGTAATTGTAGTAGTATTTCACACCTTGGTAGCTGTACTGTCTACTTTGTCTACTTTGCATTTTCTTTAATTACGAACCATTAGTAGCATTTAATTATTTCATTAGACTGAACTACAGTGACAACAAACCATTCAAATTATGTAGGTAAATATCAAGCGACTATATAAAAAAATCATTCTTCTCTCCTATGAAATCGTATTTCTTATCTGAAATGGGCAAAATGGAACGAAGATAACACGGCAAGATAATAAAACAAAATTTGCTTCTTTCATTTACCTCTTTCCTTCCTTCTATCTTTTCTACTCCGTCTTGATCACTTGCTTGTCCTCTTCGTCCTCCTCCGATTCTTTGCTTATCATATCACTAATACAGTGATTATGAGAGGACTAACAGCAAAATAACGAAAACGCGCATAAACACTAACAAACAACCAAGCAAATAAACAAAAACAAAAAATCCAATTCCTTCATACTCCTTCGGATAGTAAACAAAATTAGAAAGATATATGGAACGGGAGGTAAGTAGATAGAAAGATGCAAACAGAAATTCGTGCATAAAAACAAGCCGGTTTTAGTACTCGTCGGGGATCGAACCCGAGTCTGTCGCGTAGGAGGCGACCGTGCTAACCACTACACCACAAAAACATAAACAATCATTGTGTTTTAGTGTATTTATATTGTAGCTTTTACTAGAACATTTATATTATACTCGTGTATGTGATGTTAAATACGCATGTGTATGTATGTGTACTTTCACTAAAAGAGTATGTATTAACCGTTACTGTATACCAACCATTGCACTGAAATATGTCGTCTTAGAAAAAATCAAAGGAAGTAATCAATCTTTTAAATACGACTTGGCACCTTCCAAAACCTACTTGCCTAAGATATCCAGTTAAAAGAAAAAAAACTACCCATCTTCTTTATCTCAACTAGGTATTAAAATAAAGAATAATCCATGAAAAAAATATGTATTAGCTTTTTTCTGTTCTTTATTGTATTTATTTTGTTGGCATGCCTACTGCTGTTACCATTATCGTTATTATCAATACTCTTCACAGACTTCCAAATCGACAATACCATTAGAATACGTATTTCGAAATTACCAGTGAGCCATATAGTTTATTTACAGGTGTTACCACTCTCGTTTGCAAGTCTACATTTATTTGTCGAAATTCGTGGTTAAAAGAATCAGCAGTAATGTTATCAATATATCCCTTGATCACAAATAATACTTTTCTTTTAATTACATGCTATTAAAGTTATATGATTGCATTCATTCACCCCATATATGTTTTAATAAATCCCTCTATTACACTATTCATCTCACTGATTTCATATTCTCATGAGTCTATATAACTGCAATCATTCATCTCATGCCATATATATATATACATACGGATATATATATGATTTTCTTCTTCTCCAAGCTTGTCCCGTTTACATTACAGGGTCGCTGCAGCTATCCTCTTCCTCCAGGTTTCCCGGTCCAGTGCGTCTTCCTCTGTTGCTTCCATCTCTTCCAGGTCTTTTCTCAGGCAGTCCATCCATCTCAATTTCGGCCTTCCTTTTCGTCTTCTTGCTGGTGGTGCCATCTCTAGCACTCTGCGCCCAGCATACTCCTCGTCTCTTCTTTTCACATGACCAAACCACCTTAGTCGGGCTTTCCTGAACCGTTCCGTAATGGGCATGATTCCAAATATTTCTCGAATCACTTCGTTCCTCACGTGATCTTTCAATGTGTGGCCACATGCCCATCTGCGCATTTTCATTTCTGCCACTTCTAGTCTCTTGGTGTTACGGGCACTCAGGGGTAGCGTTTCCATACCAAATAGCATCGCTGGTTGGATTCCCATGTGGATCCTGCCTTTCACCTTCGATGGTATACTTTTGTCGCAGAGGAAACCGGACATCTTCTTCCAGTTGTTCTATCCATATTGTATCCTTCGGTTTACTTATGCCCCGAAGGATACAATGTGGATGGAACATACATAAATATATATATATATATATATATATATATATATATATATATATATATATATGTGTGTGTGTGTGTGTGTGTGTGTGTGTGTGTGTGTGTATACACACACTCGCATATATATATATATATATATATATATATATATATATATATATATATATATATATATATGTATGTATATGTGTGTGTGTGTGTGTGTGTGTGTGTGTGTGTACACACACACACACACACACACACACACACATATATATATATATATATATATATATATATATATATATATATATATATATATATATATATGTATATGTACATATACACACACTCGCATATGTATATATGTATGCGTGTGTGTATATAAAATGCTCTTTCAGTTCTTTGTAAATTATTTTTTTCTTTTAACAAGTTATCAATTCTCGTTGGCTTACTAGATAATGTTCGCAGTTATGTTATCACAGAAAATGGATAGAATTTAAAGAAAACGAGGAAACCCAGTATTGAGAACCTCCGATGACAGATTTCGGTGTTTTAAGGCCAACTTCATTTATATGTATATTATAAATAAATAAATAAATATACTCATATGTATGCATATACAGACACTCTCTCTCTCTCTCTCTCTCTCTCACACACACACACACACACACACACACACACACACACACACACACACACACACACACACACACACACATATATATATATATATATATATATATATATATATATATATATATATATATATATATATATATATTATATATGTGTGTGTGTGCTTCCATTCTTTATATGCGCGTCATGTGAATATGCTGTTCAGAGATAAATACACTTTTCTCTTTCTCTCCCCCGCTTTCTTCCATTTTCTCCCTCCGTCTCTTATTTTGAGTTTATTATTCATCTAAGTCTTATGATGGATATAACACTCCCTTCTCTTATTGGAGAATCCAATTCTTTCTTCCATTCTTCATTTTTTTTCTTTTTAGAATTTAAAACCTTATTTTTTCGCTTTACCTGCAATATGGTTTGCACAGGATCCAGCTGTCACGATGCAATAATAGTATTTCACACCTTGGTAGCTGCACTGTCTGGTTTGTCTACTTTGCATTTTATTTCATTATGCACCATAAAGAGAGAGAGAGAGAGAGAGAGAGAGAGATAGAGAGAGATAGAGAGAGAGAGAGAGAGAGAGAGAGATCATTCTTCTCTCCTATGAAATCGCATTTCTTATCTGAAGTAGGCAAAGTGGAACGAAGATAACGCTAAGCAAGCTAATAAAACAAAATTTGCTTCTTCTTTTGCCGCTTTCCTTCCTTCCACCTTTTCTACTCCGTCTTCATTTATTTCCTTCTCTTCATCAGTTGTTCGTCCTCTTCGTCCTCATCTTATTTCTTTGCTTCTCATATAACTAATACAGTCATATGATTATGAGAGGACGAACATGAAAATAATGAAAACGCACAGAAACACCAACAAACAGCAAAGCAAATAAAAAAATACAAAATCAATCCCTCCAATTGCTTCATATTCCTTTGCATTGTAAACACCGGAAGAAGAGACAGAAGCAAAATTAGAAAGATATATGGAACGGAAGTTAAGTAGATAGAGATGCAAACAGAAATTCATGCGTAAAAGTTGTCTAAGTAGCATCTGTCGGGGATTGAACCCGAGTCTGTCGCGTAGGAGGCGACCATGTTAACCGCTACACCATAGACACATTACATGTAATGTAGTTTACTATAGTTACATTTTATTTTTTACGGGAACATTTCTATTACACTTGTTTATGTGGTTACATACATATGTGTATGTGTGTGTACTTTTTAAAAGGAGTAAGATGCATTATGCATTACTGGATACCTACCTTTGCACTGAAATGTATCCAATCTTTAAAAAATCAAATGAAATGTATCCAATCTTTAAAAAATCAAATAAAGTTAAAAACCTTTTTAAATCCCCCTTTCCTTGGCTCAAAAAAACTTTTTTTTTTCAAAACTATCTAATAATAATAATAATAATAATAATAATAAAAAATAACCATCTTCCTTCTTATGTCAACTAATCATGCTGTTACCATTATCGTTATCATAATTACTTTTGACAGACTTCCAAATCGATAATACCATTAAAATACGCATTTCAAAAAATACCAGTAAATATATAGTTTATTTACAGGTATAACCAATCCAATTTGCAAGTCCACATTCATTTGTCGAAATTTGTGGATAACGAGTCAGCAGTAAAAAGTTATTAATATAAGAAGAGGAGGAAGGGAGCGGTTACAATTTGACTTTGAGATATTATAGAGAGAGTTACAATATTATATGGATACTAAATTTCAAATGATACAAATGATAAAGCCATTTTGAAGTCATGGATATCATATTCATATTACTTAGAATATTGACAATGAAAGTAATGATCATAATAACATTGGCTAGTACACGGTAAGCTACTCATCAGAGAAAATGGGCATCATTAAAAGGAAAACGGGGAAGCACAGTGTTGAGAACCTTCTATGATACTTTTTCCGCATATTAAGGTCCATTTTATCTTTTATCAAATTTATAAAAAAAAAAATATTTTTCTTAAGCTTTTTATCTAATTTTCAGTTTAAACTTACACACAAACATACACACACACACACATATGTGTTTATATATGTATATATATATATATATATATATATATATATATATATATATATATATGTATATTTGTGTGTGTGTGTGTGTAAAATGCTCTTTTAGTTCTTTGCATATTATCAAGTTATCAACAAGTTATCAATTCTCGTTGGTTTGCCAGTTCATGCTCGCAGGTTGTTATCATAGAAAATGGATAGAATTTAAAAGAAAACGAGGAAACCCAGTATTGAGAACCTCCGATGACAGATTTCGGTATTTTAAAGCAAACTTTATTTTGATCAAGTTAGATGACATTTACCTAAGGGCTTTTATTTATACCAACGACTGGAAAATGTGATAGGAGTTCAGTTAGGTGTGAACTACAGTGACAGCAAATATTTCAATTTATATAGGCAATTATCAAGTTCTTGTAAAAAAGAGATCATTCTTCTCTCCTGTGAAATTTTAAGCAAGATAATAAAACAAAATTTGCTTCTTCTTTTGTCTCTTTCCTTCTTTCCACCTTTTCTACTTCGTCTTGATTTTCATTTCTATTTCATCGCTTGTTCGTCCTCTTCGTCCTCCTCCCATCATTTGCTTTCCATATCACTTATACAGTCATATAGACGTGCACATATGTATTTAGCATCACATAAAGTAGTATATAAATATTCTCGTAAAAACTACAATAGAATTCTAGTAAAATTAGTATTAGTGTTGATATGAGAAGCAAAGAATGGGAGCAGGACGAAGAGGACGAACACGTGATGAAGAGAAGGTGGAAAGAAGGAAACGGGCAAGAGAAGAAGCAAATTTTGTTTTATTATATTGCTTAGTTTTATCTTCGTTCCACTATATAATTTGAAAGGTTTGTTTTCACTGTAGTTCACAGTGTCGTGAAATAAATGAATTCAATATATGATCCATAATGAAATAAAATGCAAAACGGAGAAAAACCAAGACGGAGTAGAGAAGGTGGAAGGCAGGAAAGAGACAAAAGAAGCAAATTTTGTTTTATTATCTTGCTTAGTGTTATCTTCGTTCCACCTTGCCTACTTCAGATAAGAAATGCGATTTCATATGAGAGGAGAATGATATCTATTTTACATCAGCTTTATAATTACCTATATATTTTGAAAGGTTTGTTTTCACTGTAATTCAGTGTCATGAAATAAATAAATGCTATTTATGGTCCGCAATGAAATACAAATACAAACTAGACAAACCAGACAGTACAGCTACCAAGGAGTGAAATACTACTACTACTACATTGTGACAGCTTCTTCGTATTGTTGCTGTTATTATCCTCCTCATCCTATTCTTATTATCATTATTATTATTGTTGTTATTGGGATTTTAGTTATTTGTTATTATCATCATTACCAATGATGCTTCTTATCATTTATTGGTATATTCATTATTATCATCATTATTCTTTATTATCATCACTATGATAACCATTGTTGTTCTTGTTAGCATCATTAACATTATTACTGCTGCTCTGTCTCTCTCTCTCCTTCTCTCTCTCTCTGTTTATGTGCGTGCATTTGCAAACCTTTTTATGCACATGTTTGTCATATAGTTCCGTCTCAGTGTTGATCCAGACACGTTTTTCCCAGAATTATATAACTCGATCGAAAGCTTGTCAATTTGGTGGGGGATAAATTTTGTTTCAACAAGTTTTAAAAGTACAATGTAATAACTTCAGATGCTGTGACAATATCCTTAACACATTACTTCCTAATGCCAGACTAATGGCATATCATGGTATTTTTACTTAATCTGCTTTGTGTACTTTTTTCCTTGGAAAATTGCTTTAAAACAAACTTGAATTTCTGTCTTTCATTCGAATTCCTGTTAGATGAAATCTTGTTTTCATCATAAATTTCTTAAAATATTCTGTTGGAGGAACAGTTTCTACCCAACCGCAGCACGTTTTCGAAGTCAAATGTAAATCAATATAGCTGTTATGTAAGTAGCTATGAAATTACATGCTTTCTCAGTATGTTTAAAAGACTAATCGTTTTGAAAATCTTCGAATGAAATAGATGATCTACCAAATGGTTTATATATATATATATATATATATATATATATATATATATATATATATATATATATATATATATATATATATATATATATATATATATATATATCGAAAAAAAAAATAGTTTCATGAAATAGATGATCTACCAAATGGTATATATATATATATATATATATATATATATATATATATATATATATATATATATATATATATATATACACATATATATATATCCGAAAAAAATAGTTTCATGAGAAGAGAGAATAAACTGAAATACAAACAAGAATAGCATCTCATACGGTACAAAATAGAAGATATATGATTAGCACAGGATCCAGCTGTCACAATTTAGAAGTATTTCACGCCTTGGTAGCTGTACTGCCTGGTTTGTCTACTTTGCATTTTATTTCATTCCGGACCATAAGTAGCATTTATTTATTTTATGACACTGAACTACAGTGAAAACAAACCTTTCAAAATATAAAGGTAATTATCAAACTACTATAGAAAAATAGAGATCATTCCTCTTTCCTATGAAATCGTCTTTCTTATCTGAAGTAGGCAAAGTGGAACGAAGATAACACTAAGCAAGATATTAAAACAAAATTTACTTCTTTTGCCTTTTGCCAATAATGTTTAATACAACTTGCTCCTTTAGTGAAAGTACACACCAACGTGCACATATGTATTTAACATCACATACATAAGTGTAATATTAGTGTTCTGATAAAATCTACATAATAAATTTACTGAAATTCATCTATATGAAAGAAGCTTCCGTGGTGTAGTGGTTAGCACTGTCGCCTCCTACGCGACAGACTCGGGTTCAATCCCCGACGGATACTAGGGATGGTATTTTATACATGAACTTCTGTTTGCATCTCTATCTACTAACTTTCCGTTCCATATATCTTTCTACTTTTGTTTCTGTCTCTTTCTCCAGTCCTTACAATGCGGAGGAATAGGAATTTTGCTGTTAGTCCTCTCATAATCATATGACTGTATTAGTTATATGAGAAGCAAAGAATGGGAGGAGGACGAAGAGGGCGAACAAGTGATGAAGAGAAAGAAATAAAAATCAAGACGGAGTAGAGAAGGTGGAAGGAAGGAAAGAGGCAAAAGAAGAAGCAAATTTTGTTTTATTATCTTGCTTAGTGTTATCTCCGTTCCACTTTGCCTACTTCAGATAAGAAATACGATTTCATATGAGAGGAGAATGATATCTATTTTACATCAGCTTCATAATTACCTATATATTTTGAAAGGTTTGTTTTCACTGTAATTCAGTGTCATGAAATAAATAAATGCTACGTATGGTCTGCAATGAAATAAAAATACAAACTAGACAAACCAGACAGTACAGCTACCAAGGTGTGAAATACTACTACTACATTGTGACAGCTTCTTCGTATTGTTGCTGTTATTATTATCCTCCTCATCCTATTCTTATTATCATTATTATTATTGTTGTTATTGGGATTTTAGTTATTTGTTATTATCATCATTACCAATGATGCTTCTTATCGTTATGGGTATATTCATCATTATCATCATTATTCTTTATTATCATCATTATCTTTATACTTTTTTAATATTATTATTACTATTATTATTAGTTGATTGCCATTGTTGTTCTTGTTAGCATCATCAACATTATTACTGCTCTCTCTCTCTCTCTCTCTGTTTATGTGCGTGCATTTGCAAACATTTTTATGCACGTGTTTGTCATATAGTTCCGTCTCAGTGTTGATCCAGACACGTTTTTCCCAGAATTATAGAACTCGAACTTTGAATTTCTGTCTTTCATTCGAATTCCTATTAGATGAAAACTTGTTTTCATCATAAATTTCTTAAAATTTTCTGTTGGAGGAACAGTTTCTACCCAACCGCGGTACGTTTTCGAAGTCAAATATAAATCAATATAGAAGTTATGTAAGTAGCTATGAAATTACATGCTTTCTCAGTATGTTTAAAAGACTACTCGTTTTGAAAATCTTTGAATGAAATAGATGATCTACCAAATGGTATATATATATATATATATATATATATATATATATATATATATATATATATATATATATATATATATATGCATATATCCGAAAAAAATAGTTTCATGAGAAGAGAGAATAGAATGAAATGCAAACAAGAATTACATCTCATACGGTACAAAATAGAAGATATATGGTTAGCACAGGATCCATCTGTCACAATTTAGTAGAATTTCACGCCTTGGTAGCTGTACTGCCTGGTTTGTCTACTTTGCATTTTATTTCATTACGGACCATAAGTAGCATTTATTTATTTTATGACACTGAACTACAGTGAAAACAAACCTTTCAAAATATAAAGGTAATTATCAAACTACTTTAGAAAAATAGAGATCATTCCTCTCTCCTGTGAAATCGTCTTTCTTATCTGAAGTAGGCGAAGTGGAACGAAGATAACACTAAGCAAGATATTAAAACAAAATTTACTTCTTTTGCCTCTTTCATCTTTTCTACTCCGTCTTCATTTTTCTTTCTCTTCCTCACTTGTTCGTCCTCTTCGTCCTCCTCCCATTCTTTGCTTCCCATACCACTAATACAGTCATATGATTACGAGAGAACTAACAGCATAATTGTGAAAACGCTTATAAACACTAACAAAGAAAAATCAAACCCTCTAATTCCTTCATACTCCTTCGCATTGTAAACAGCGGAGAAAGAGAAACAAAAGTAGAAAGTTGTGGAACGAAGGTAAGAAGAGATACAAACAGAAATTCATGCATAAAGATTAATAGCATTTACTATCCGTCGAGGACTGAACCCGAGTCTGTCGCGTGGGAGGCGACTGTGGTAACCAATACAACAGGTAATATGAATAAATTGTATGAATTTTGCTAGAATTATATTGTAGCTTTTACGAGAACATTTAAATTACACCTGTGTATGAGATGTTAAGTACGTATGTGTTTGTGTTTGTGTATTTTCACTAAAAGAGTAAGATGTATTGTTACCATTGTATACCTACCATTGCACTGAAGATAGGTATTTTTTCTTTTAACTGGATATTTTAGGAAAGGGTTTTTGAAGGAGCCAAGTAAAGAGATATTTAAAAAGGTTGATAAATTCATTTGATTTTTTTTCCTTTTTAATTCTGGACATATTTCATTGCAATGGTAGGTGTACAATAATGTTTAAGACTTCTTACTCCTTTAGTGAAAGTACACACAAACATGCACATATGTATTTAACATCACATACATAAGTGCAATATGAGTGTTTTGATAAAATCTACATAATAAGTTAACTGAAATTCATCTATATGAAAGAAGGTTCCGTGGTGTAGTGGTTAGCACGGTCGCCTCCTACGCGACAGACTCGGGTTCAATCCCCGACGGATACTAATACTGCAAATATTTTATGCATTAATTTTTGTTTGCATCTCTATCTACTTCCCTTCCGTTCAACATATATTTCTACTTTTGTTTCTGTCTCTTTCTCCAGTCCTTACAATGCGGAGGAATAGGAATTTTGCTGTTAGTCCTCTCATAATCATATGACTGTATTAGTTATATGAGAAGCAAAGAATGGGAGAAGGACGAAGAGAGCGAACAAGTGATGAAGAGAAACAAATAAAAAATCAAGACGGAGTAGAGAAGGTGGAAGGAAGGAAAGAGGCAAAAGAAGAAGCAAATTTTGTTTTATTATCTTGCTTAGCGTTATCTGCGTTCCACTTTGCCTACTTCAGATAAGAAATACGATTTTATATGAGAGGAGAATGATATCTATTTTACATCAGCTTTATAATTACCTATATATTTTGAAAGGTTTGTTTTCACTGTAGTTCAGTGTAATAAATAAATAAATGCTACTTATGGTCCGCAATGAAATAAAAATACAAACTAGACAAACCAGACAGTACAGCTACCAAGGTGTGAAATACTACTATTGCATTGTGACAGCTGGATCCTGTGCTAACCACAAATCTTCTATTTTCTACCGTATGAAATGTTGTAATTCTTGTTTACACTTCATCTTATTCTCTATTCTCATAAAACTTTTTTTTAGGTATATGTATATATATAATTTTTTATTCAAACCAATTGATATATCATATATTCGAAGATTTTAAAACGAGTGTTCTTTTAAACATACTGCAAAGCATGTAATTTAATAACGACTTACAGAAGTTGTATATTGATTCACTTTTCTCTTCGTAAACGTTATTTCAACAGAAAATTATAAGAAAGATAAAAACAAGATTTCATCTAACAGGAATTCGAATGAATAGCAATAATTCAAGACAGAAGTTCAGGTTTGTTTTAAAGCGATTCTGTAAGGAAAAAGTACACACAACAGTTTAAGTAAAAATACCATGATATGCCAATAATCTGACAAAATTAGGAAGTAATCTGTCATAGATATTGTCACAGCGGCGGACATTGAGGAGGGGGGGGGGGGGCACACCACGCCACCCCGAGGAAACAAACAAACAAACAAGCAAAACAGAATCTTTTTCTCTTCATTTCTTTGACATCTGAGGTGATTGCATTCTACTTTTAAAATCGGTTGAAGCAAAATTGTTCTCCCACCAAATTGGCAAGATTTCGATCGAGTAATATAGTTCTGGGGAAAACGTATCTGGATCAACACTGAAACGGAAATATATGACAAACATGTGTATAAAAATGTTTACAAATGTACGTAGATAAACAGAGAGAGAGAGAGACAGAGAGACAGAAAGACTACAGCAACAATGACATTAATGATTATGATGATAACAATAATAACAATGGCAATAACAGTAATAATGATAATGAAAATTATATAAAAATAATGATAATCATAATGAATAATAATGATAATGATAATAAAGATACTATTAATGATAATAAGAGACAACAGGTGTAATGATAATGATAACCATAACCATAATAACAACAACAAAAGAATAGGAGGAGAAGGATAGTGATAACAACATCAATACAAAGGAATAAAGAAGAATGCAGAGAAGGAGAAGCACGATATTTAAAATACAAAGACTGTGAAACAAACTAAGCAAGAAAACAACAACAGAAAGACATCGGGAAAGCACGTGGAAGCATAAACAAAACAAATAAAAATGTTCTCCTACTTCCCATCCCGTGAATTTTCTCGCTTTTTCTCTCTCTTTTTCACGTTCTTTAACTCCCCCTTTCTTTCCTTTCAAATGCTCTCTTCCTATGTCCCCTCTTCCCCTTTTCTCCCCTCTTTCGTTTCCTCTTCATTTTCCCCTACTCTCCTTTGCTTTCCCTCTCCTAAGGGTCTTCTTCATCCTTAATTTTCTTTCTCTTCTCTCTTCCATTCGTCCTCTCTTCGCTCTTTTTCCCTCTCCACTTTTCTCTCTCCTATTCACTATTTCTAAAACCCTACCCCCTTGTCCTCAATTTCCCTTCTATCTTCCTTTCTTCTACAAGTACAGTCATATGATTATGAGAGGACTAACATCAAAATTGCGAAAAGGCGCATAAACACTGACAATCAAAGGAAATGAAAAAAAATACAAAATCAATCCCTCCAATTCCTTCATACTCCTTCGCATCGTAAACATCGGAGGAAGAAACAAAAGTAAAAGTAGAAAGATATATGGAACGGAAGGTAAGTAGATAGAGATGCAAACAGAAATTCATGCATAAAAGTTCTCTAAGTAGCATCTGTCGGGGATTGAACCCGAGTCTTTCGCGTAGGAGGCGAACATGTTAACCACTACACCATAGACACATTGCATCTATTGAATTTTACTATAGTTATATTTTATTTTTTACGGGAACATTTCTATTACACTTGTTTATGTGATGTTACATACATATGTGTATGTGTGTGTGTACTTTTTAAAAGGAGTAAGATGCATTATACATTACTGGATACCTACCTTTGCACTGAAATGTATCCAATCTTTAAAAAATCAAATGAAGTTAAAAGCCTTTTTAAATACCCCTTTCCTTGGCTCCAAAAACCTGTTTTTTTTCTAAACTATCTAAAAATAGTAAGAATAAAAAAAAAACTACCCATCTTCCTTCTTATGTCAACTAAGCATGCTGTTACCATTATCGTTATCATAATTACTTTTGACAGACTTCCAAATCGATAATACCATTAAAATACGCATTTCAAAAATACCAGTAAGTTATATAGTTTATTTACAGGTATAACCAATCCAATTTGCAAGTCCACATTCATTTGTCGAAATTTGTGGTCAAACGAGTCAGCAGTAAAAAGTTAATAATATATGAAGAGAAGCAGGTAGGGAGGGGTTACGATTTGACTTTGAAATATTATAGAGAGAGGAGTTACAATTTGACTTTGAAATATTATATAGAGAGTTACAATATTATATGGATACTAAATTTCAAATGATACAAATGATGAAGCCATTTTGAAGTCATGGATATCATATTCATATTACTTAGAAGATTGACAATGAAAGTAATGATCATAATAACATTGAATAGTACACAGTAAGCTACACATCAAAGAAAATGGGCAGCATTAAAAGGAAAACGGGGAAGCACAGTGTTGAGAACCTTCTATGATACTGTTTCCGCATTTTAAGGTCCATTTTATCTTTTATCAAATTTATATAAAAAAAATGCATGTTTTTCTTAAGCTTTTTATCTAATTTTCAGTTTAAACTTACACACAAACATACACACACACACATATATGTGTTTATATATGTATATATATATATATATATATATATATATATATATTTGTGTGTGTGTGTGTGTGTAAAATGCTCTTTTAGTTCTTTGCATATCAAGTTATCAACAAGTTATCAATTCTCGTTGGTTTACTAGATCATGTTCGCAGGTTATGTTATCATAGAAAATGGATAGAATTTAAAAGAAAACGAGGAAACCCAGTATTGAGAACCTCCGATGACAGATTTCGGTATTTTAAAGCAAACTTTATTTTGATCAAGTTTGATGACATTTACCTAAGGGCTTTTATTTATACCAACGACTGGAAAATTTGATAGGAGTTCAGTTAGGTGTAAATCGACCAGAGGTAACGATAAAATACATGTCTGCATCCTAGCTCATTATGTAAACCACTCTCTCTCTCTCTCTCTCTCTCTCTCTCTCTCTCTCTCTCTCTCTCTCTCTCTCTCTCTCTCTCTCTCTCTCTCTCTATATATATATATATATATATATATATATATATATATACACGCACAAACATACACAAACTTGCATTTCTCTCTCCATTTATGTATATATGTATGTGGATGTGGCTGTGGTTACGTATATATATATATATATATATATATATATATATATATATATATATATATATATATATATATATATATATATATATATATAATGTATGTATGTATGTATGAATTTATACATATTTATACATATATATTCACACACACACACACACACATGTATATATATGTAAATATATTTACACAAAACACATTCACAAACTTACAAACCATGCTATCGATAGACTGCCGCGTCTCCATTTAGATTTCGGTTATATCATTTCTTGTTGGCCGGTACACCTGCTCAGTTGAAACTTATATGTATATATATATATATATATATATATATGTTTGTATATTTATATATATATTATAGATATATCTGTGTGTGTGTTTGTTTGTGTATGTGTTTGTGAAAGGCATGCCATCAATAATTGTTTAAAAGTATTAGAAATGCACCTGTTTATGTTTTCACAGAAAATGGGTAGAATGTAAAGGAAAACGGGGAAGCACAGTATTGAGAAACTCCGATGATTTATTTTGCTCACGTTTAATCACATTTATCTTAAGGCTTTTATTTGTTTCCGCATATCTATTAATATATATTTATTCGTTTAACCAAATATCCAAGGATTTTATATTTATTTTCAATTCTTTCATGGTTTCATTTTTTTCTTTCTCTTTCTGAATTTCAATTTACAACTGTAAGTCGTTATGAAATTATATGTTTTCTCAGTATGTTTTAAAAAAATACTAGTTTTGAAAATCTTCGAATGAAATATATGATATATCAAATGGTTTATAGTATATATAAATAAATAACATATATACATATATATAGCTGAAAAAATAGTTTCATGAGAAGAAACAAGAATTATAACATATCACGGTACAAAATAGAATATGTTTAGTTAGCACAGGATCCAGCTGTCACAATGCAACAGTACCTTGGTAGCTGTACTGTCTGGTTTGTCTACTTTACATTTTTATTTCATTACGGACCACAAGTAGCATTTATTTATTTCATGACACTGTGAACTACAGTGACAGCAAATCTTTCAATCTATACAGGTAATTATCAAGTTCCTGTAAAAAAGAGATCATTCTTCTCTCCTGTGAAATTTTAAGCAAGATAATAAAACAAAATTTGCTTCTTCTTTTGTCTCTTTCCTTCTTTCCACCTTTTCTACTTCGTCTTAATTTTCATTTCTATTTCATCGCTTGTTCGTCCTCTTCGTCCTCCTCCCATCCTTTGCTTTCCATATCACTTATACAGTCATATAGACGTGCACATATGTATTTAGCATCACATAAAATAGTATATAAATATTATCGTAAAAAACTACAATAGAATTCTAGTAAAATTAATTAATATTATGACATGAGTCTGCTGCATAATGGTTAGCACGGTCGCCTCCTACGCGACAGACTTGGTCCTCTCATAATCATATGACTGTATTAGTGATATGAGAAGCAAAGAATGGGAGCAGGACGAAGAGGACGAACACGTGATGAAGAGAAGGTGGAAGGAAGGAAAGGGGCAAGAAAAAGAAGCAAATTTTGTTTTATTTTCTTGGTTAGTGTTATCTTCGTTCCACTATATAATTTGAAAGGTTTGTTTTCACTGTAGTTCACAGTGTCGTGAAATAAATGAATGCAATATATGATCCATAATTAAATAAAATGCAAAACGGAGAAAAACCAAGACGGAGTAGAGAAGGTGGAAGGAAGGAAAGAGACAAAAGAAGCAAATTTTGTTTTATTATCTTGCTTAGTGTTATCTTCGTTCCACTTTGCCTACTTCAGATAAGAAATACGATTTCATAGGAGAGAAGAATGATATCTATTTAAATCAGCTTCATAATTACCTATATATTTTGAAAGGTTTATTTTCACTGTAGTTCAGTGTAATGAAATAAATAAATGCTACTTATGGCCCGCAATGAAATGAAAATACAAACTAGACAAACCAGACAGTACAGCTACCAAGGTGTGAAATACTACTACTACATTGTGACAGCTTCTTCGTATCGTTGCTGTTATTATTATCCTCCTCGTCCTATTCTTATTATCATTATTATTATTGTTGTTATTGGGATTTTGGTTATTTGTTATTATCATCATTACCAATGATGCTTCTTATCATTATTGATATATTCATTATTATCATCATTATTCTTTATTATTATCATTACCTTTATTCTTTTTTAGTATTATTATTACTATGATTGCCATTGTTGTTCTTGTTAGCATCATTAACATTATTAGTGCTCTCTCTCTCTCTCTCTCTCTCTCTCTGTTTATGTGCGTGCATTTGCAAACATTTTTTATACACATGTTTGTCATATAGTTCCGTCTCAGTGTTGATCCAGACACGTTTTTCCCAGAATTATAGAACTCGATCGAAAGCTTTTCAATTTGGTGGGGGATAAATTTTGTTCCAACAGGTTTTAAAAGTGCAATGTAATAACTTCAGATGCTGTGACAATATCTATGACACATTACTTCCTAATGTCAGATTAATGGCATATCATGGTATTTTTACTTAATCTGCTTTGTGTACTTTTTCTTTACAGAATCGCTTTAAAACAAACTTGAATTTCTGTCTTTCATTCGAATTCCTGTTAGATGAAATCTTGTTTTCATCATAAATTTCTTAAAATTTTCTGTTGGAGGAACAGTTTCTACCCAACCGCGGTACGTTTTCGAAGTCAAATATAAATCAATATAGAAGTTATGTAAGTAGCTATGAAATTACATGCTTTCTCAGTATGTTTAAAAGACTAATCGTTTTGAAAATCTTCGAATGAAATAGATGATCTACCAAATGGCATATATATATATATATCCGAACAAATAGTTTTATGAGAAGAGAGAATAAAATGAAATGCAAACAAGAATTACATCTCATACGGTACAAAATAGAAGATATATGGTTAGCACAGGATCCAGCTGTCACAATTTAGTAGTATTTCACGCCTTGGTAGCTGTACTGTCTGGTTTGTCTACTTTGCATTTTATTTCATTATGGACCATAAGTAGCATTTATTTATTTTATGACACTGAACTACAGTGAAAACAAACCTTTCAAAATATAAAGGTAATTATCAAACTACTTTAGAAAAATCGAGATCATTCCTCTTTCTTATGAAATCGTCTTTCTTATCTGAAGTAGGCAAAGTGGAACGAAGATGTACTAAGCAAGATATTAAAACAAAATTTACTTCTTTTGCCTCTTTCATCTTTTCTACTCCGTCTTCATTTTTCTTTCTCTTCACGTTTTCGTTCTCTTCGTCGTCCTCCCATTCTTTGCTTCCCATACCACTAATACAGTCATATGATTACGAGAGAACTAACAGCATAATTGTGAAAACGCGTATAAACACTAACAAAGAAAAATCAAACCCTCTAATTCCTTCATACTCCTTCGCATTGTAAACACCGGAGAAAGAGAAACAAAAGTAGAAAGTTGTGGAACGAAGGTAAGAAGAGATACAAACAGAAATTCATGCATAAAGATTAATAGCATTTACTATCCGTCGAGGATTGAACCCGAGTCTGTCGCGTAAGAGGCGCCTGTGATAACCACTACAACAGGTAATATGTATAAATTATATGAATTTTGCTAGAATTATATTGTAGCTTTTACGAGAACATTTATAGTACACCTGTGTATGTGATGTTAAATACATATGTGTATGTGTGTGTGTACTTTCACTAAAAGAGTAAGATGTATTGTTATTGTATACCTACCATTGTATACCTACCATTGCACTGAAGATAGGTATTTTTTCTTTTAACTGGATATTTTAGGAAAGGGTTTTTGAAGGAGCCAAGTAAAGAGATATTTTAAAAACATGCACATATGTATTTAACATCACATACATAAGTGTAATGAGTGTTCTGATAAAATCTACATGATAATTATACTGAAATTCATTGATATGAAAGAAGCTTCCGTGGTGTAGTGGTTAGCACGGTCGCCTCCTACGCGACAGACTCGGGTTCAATCCCCGACGGATACTAATACTGTAATTTTTATGCATGAATTTCTGTTTGCATCTCTATCTACTTCCCTTCCATTGCACATATCTTTCTACTTTTGTTTCTGTCTCTTTCTCCAGTCCTTACAATGCAGAGGAATAGGAATTTTGCTGTTAGTCCTCTCATAATCATATACCTGTATTAGTTATATGAGAAGCAAAGAATGGGAGGAGGAAGAAGAGGACAAACAAGTGATGAAGAGAAACAAATAAAAATCAAGACGGAGTAGAGAAGGTGGAAGGAAGGAAAGAGGCAAAAGAAGAAGCAAATTTTGTTTTATTATCTTGCTTAGTGTTATCTCCGTTCCACCTTGCCTACTTCAGATAAGAAATACGATTTCATAGGAGAGAAGAATGATATCTATTTTACATCAGCTTCAGAATTACCTATATATTTTGAAAGGTTTGTTTTCACTGTAATTCAGTGTCATGAAATAAATAAATGCTACTTATGGTCCGCAATGAAATACAAATACAAACTAGACAAACCAGACAGTACAGCTACCAGGGAGTGAAATACTACTATTGCATTGTGACAGCTGGATCCTGTGCTAACCACACATCTTCTATTTTGTACCGTGTATGTTGTAATTCTTGTTTACACTTCATCTTATTCTCTATTCTCATGAAACTTTATATATATATATATATATATATATATATATATATATATATACTTTTTTTCTATTTAAACCAATTGATATATCATATATTCGGAGAGTATTCTTTTAAACATACTGTAAAACATGTAATTTAATAGCGACTTACAAAAGTTTTATATTGATTCACTTTTCTCTTCGCAAACGTTATTCCAACAGAAAATTATAAGAAAGATAAAAACAAGATTTCATCTAACAGGAAGTTGAATGAATAGCAATAATTCAAGACAGAAGTTCAGGTTTGTTTTAAAGCGATTCTGTAAGGAAAAAGTATATAACATAACAGTTTAAGTAAAAATACCATGATATGCCAATAATGACAAAATTAGGAAGTAATCTGTCATAGATATTGTCACAGCGGCGGACATTGAGGAGGGGGGGGGCACACCTCACCATCCCGAGGAAACAAACAAACAAACATACAAAACAGAATCTTTTTCTCTTCATTTCTTTAACATCTGAGGTGATTGCATTCTACTTTTAAAATCGGTTGAAGTAAAATTAATTTCCCACCAAATCGGCAAGATTTAGATCGAGTAATATAGTTCTGGGAAAAACGTATCTGGATCAACACTGAGACGGAAATATCTGACAAACATATGCATAAAAATGTTTACAAATGTACGTAGATAAACAGAGAGAGAGACAGACAGAGAGACAGAAAGACAGACTACAGCAGTGATATTAATGATGATGATGATAATAATAATAACAATAGCAATAATAGTAATAATGATAATGAAAATGATATAAAAATAATGATAATCATAATAAATAATAATGATAATGATAATAAAGATACTAATAATGATGACTAATACAGGTTTAGATAAACTGAACTTGACAAAAAAGAAAGATAGTATATAGAAAAATATAGATGAATAGATACATATCGATAAATGTAGATGAATCGATAGATAACTAGATGGATATATGAGTAGACTGATGAATAGATAGATAAATGGATAGATATGTGAATAGATAAGTTGACTTATGAATAGATACATATCATTCATATATGTATGTATGTGTAGAAATGAAGCACCTTTTAAGCTCCTTTCTACCATTTTCCCCTGTTTCTCTCATCTCTTCTCCTTCACTCCTATTCTTCCTTTCCTCCTCACACCTTCTTTATTTCTCTCCTCCTCACTCCTCTCCCTCTCTTCCTAACTCACTCTTTTCCACCCAATTCTCCTCCTCCTCACGTCTTTTCTCTTACTTCTTATCTCCTTTTCTTTGTAACTTCTTATCTCCCTTTTCTCCCTCTCTTCCTTACTCCTTCTTTTTCTCACTCTTCTCCCTTTCCTCCTCCATCTCTCCTTTACCCGTTGTCCTTCCCTCTCCTCCTCCTCTCTCTCTTCCTCACCCCTTCTCCTTTTCCTCCTTCCTCCAGTCTTCCTTACTCCTCTTCTCCCTCTCCTCATTCCTCTTCTTCCGTTTCCTATCCCACTCCTCTGCTCCCTTTCTTCCCTTCTCCTTTCTACTCTTTCTCTTCTTCTCCCTTCCTCCATTCCACCTCCCTTCTCCACTTGTTACCTTCCCACAACTTGGATGGAGATGGCTATTTCAGAGGCAAAGGTTTTTGTATATTCATGTCTGTCCCTATTACCATTATCGCTATTGCTATCATTTACTACTATTTTCTTTATTCTTCTCACCGCTGTTATTGCGATAAGCGTTATTCATTGCCATTTTCAGCTTTAGCGTGTCTATTTTTTATCGTATCTTCTCTTTTCATCTATTATCGTTATTTCCGTTCTCACCTCACCTCTATACCTTTCTTTTCTTGAAAGTAAACTGTGTTGTAGCTACAAACATACAAGCAAGCAGTTGCTGTTGCTCTCTCTCTCTCTCTCTCTCTCTCTCTCTCTCTCTCTCTGTCTCTGTCTCTGTCTCTCTGTCTCTCTGTCTCTCTGTCTCTCTGTCTCTCTGTCTCTCTCTCTCTCTCTCTCTCTCTCTCTCTCTTTCTGTCTCTGTCTCTGTCTCTG
>NC_091580.1:8096757-8099257 GCF_042767895.1 Penaeus vannamei | reverse complement strand
TTTTCTAAACTATCTAATAAAAATAATAAAAAACCACCTCTCTTCCTTCTTATCTCAACTAAGCATGCTGTTACCATTATCGTTATTGTAATTACTTTTCACAGACTTCCAAATCGACAATACCATTAGAATACACATTTCAAAAATACCAGTAAGTTATATAGTTTACTTACAGGTGTTATCACTCTCGTTTGCAAGTCTTCATTCATTTGTCGAAAAATGTGGTCCAACGAGACAGTAGTAATAAGTTTTTAATATATCCCTCGATTTCAAATAGCATCATCTTTCTACATTTCATGTTTATTAAAGGTATATAATCACGCTCCTTTACCCCATAAATGTTTAAAGTAAATCTATGTAATTGCATTTGTTCATCTCGTGCATATTCCTCAACAACCATCCATTAGATGATGTTGGACAACTATGTGCTGATATATCCCTTGATCGCAAATAACATATATTTTTTTCATAACGTATTTATTTACGTTATATAATTGCATTCGTTCGCGCCACAAGCAAGTTTCGAAGTTATTGGTATTCATTCGAATTTCTGTTAAATGAAATTTTGTTTTTATCATATTGTTTTTAGAACTTTCTGATGAGGTAACAGTTTTTCCCCAACCGCAGTGTTACGAAGAGAAATATAAATCAATATATAACTATAAGTCGCTATGAAATTACATGCTCTCTCAATATGTTTAAAAGACTACTCGTTTTGGAAATCTTCGAATGAAATATAAGATATACCAAATGGTATATATATGTGTGTATATATAAACATACAGATAGCTGGAAAAAAAATGGTCTCATGAGAAGAGAGAAGAATGAAATGTAAACAAAAATTACATCTCATAAAAAATAGATATTTGGTTAGCACAGGATCCAGCTGTCACAAAGCAACAGTAGTAGCATTTCACACCTTGGTAGCTGTACTGTCTGGTTTGTCTACATTACATTTTTATTTCACGACGGACCATGAGTAGCATTCATATATTTCATGACACTGTGAACTATAGCGACAACAGAAATTTTCCAAATATATAGGTAATTATCAAGCTACTATAGAAAAAGAGAGACCATTCTTCTCTCCTGTGAAATGGTGTTTCTTATCTGAAATAGGCAAAGTGGAACGAAGATAACACTTAACACTTCCATCTTTTCTACTCCGTCTTGATTTTTATTTCTTTCTCTTCACGTGTTCGTCCTCTTCTTCTTCCTCCCATTCGTTGCTTCTGATTATGAGAGGACTAACAGCAAAATCACGAAAACGCGCATAAACACTGACAAACAACAAAATAAACAAAAAATACAATATCAGACACTCCAACTCCTTGCTTCTTCGCATTGTAAACACCGGAGAAAGAGACAGAAACAAAAGTAGAGAGATATGTAACGGAAGGTAAGTAGATAGAGATACAAACAGAAATTTATGCATAAAATTCATATTTGTCTAGTGTCCGTCGGGAATTGAACCCTAGTCTGTTGCGTGGGAAGTGACTGTGCTAACCACTGCACCATTGAAACATTAAAGAATGGTTGAATTTTACCATAATTATATTGTAGCTTTTACGAGAATACATTACATTTGTGTATGTGATGTTACATGCGTTATTTTACACCTACCATTGCATAAATGTCCAATCTTTAAAAAATCAAATGAAGTTATCAACCTTTTTAAATACATCTCTGCTTAGCTCCTTCAAAAACTTACTCTCCTAAAATATCCAGTTAAAAGAGAAAAATTACCAATCTACCTTCTTATCTCAATTAAGCATTAAGATAAAGAGAAATCCTGGAAAATATAAATCACTATTTTTTCTTCTTTCTTTCTTTTTTGTACTTTTGTTTGCTGGCATGTCTACTGTCGTTACCATTATCGTTATTATCAATAGTCTTCACAGACTTCCAAGTCGACAATACCATTAGAATACGTATTTCGATATTACCAGTGTGCCAAATAATTCATTTATAGGTGTAATCACTCATGTTTGTTACATTTATTTGTCGAAATTTGTGGTTAAAGGAATAAGCAGTAATGTTATCTATCAATATATCCCTTGATCACAACTATACTTTTCATTATATATCTTTTAAAGTTTATAATTGCATTCGTTCACCCCATATATGTTTTAAATAAATCTCTCTATTACACAATTCATCTCACCGATTTCATATTCTCAAGAGTATATTACTGCACTCATTTATCTCATGTCTATTCTTCGACAACATTAGATAAATGTTGGAGAACTATATGCTGATATCTATTATACAAAAGTCAAAATATCTAGTTATCGCCGATGATTTCCTGCTGAATATGTAAAATGTACACCATAAATTTTTCTAATACATATGGTACTCGACACTCTCTCTTTGCAAACATTTAGTGGCCGCTTCTCTAATATCGGTCCCACGTTTCGGGAAGTCCAGCTGTGTCATCAAAAGATAAGGATCTAAGGCAATGCGTTCAAATGTTTCGTCAAGTTTAACATCTCGGTGAAAA